>NC_056726.1:1583685187-1583830187 GCF_019279795.1 Protopterus annectens | reverse complement strand
GAGGCATTCCAAGAGAGAGGCATATGCTAATTAACCATGTGGTCTGACTCCAAAACTGCCTCCAGAAATTAAATGGCTTATCTGTGTACATCAGCATGGCTATGCCCATCATACTGTGGTACTGAACACGGCCAAAATGCCATACTGAACACCTGCCAGGAGTGTGGTACATTGGAAGGGGGAGTGGGAACCATTAGACTCTGTGGAATAGTCTTATAACAAGTGCTGTATTGGCACCAACAGCATGATGCGGATCAAACTGGGGGGCACACTAGACCATCACAGAACAGTCTTATAGCAAGTGTTGTAACAGCAGCAATGGCAGTGCAGGGACTGAGGGGAGGAGGGATACACTACACCACCAATGATTACTCTTACAGTGCCATAACAGCACCAACAGAGGCATGGGGACATGGGGTGGAGACCACTCTAGGCCATCACATCATAATAGATCAGTGCTGTAATGGCACTTCAGCTATTAGCAGGTATGGAGACCACAGAAGGGAATACAGGTTAAGGATAGGTACAGGGACTGTGGTGTGTGTAGATGTGTGTGTTTGCCTTGACTGAAATTTTGTGTGTGGGAAGGGGACAAAGGAGAATGCCACCACATATATGAGAAGCAGTTTACTACCATGACATGCATATCTGTAATGATACTAGTGATGGTTCTATTATTAACTCTGATCTGAGGCTAATGTATGACATTATTTAAAGATTGCAATAGCCCACGAGTTACGACTGACAGGGCGCCTATAAGAGATAATACAGGAGGGTCCTGTAAAATGAGAGACAGTTGAACTAGATGGGGTGCCTCTCTACGTGTGGGAATAGTTCTTTAGAAAGCATAGAGTAGCACTAGATGACAACAGGAAGAATAGTTACCCTATTACTGGGACTCTTAAATGATTAAATTAGTAGAGTAAAAGGTATAGAATCACAATGCATTTCATGAGCAATATAAAGTAGAAACTCATGTTGGGTATTATTGACTGACATTGACATGATTTGTGAAGAAAGGGACAACCCCCTCCCCCCAAAAAAAACAGAAGAAACATTGGGGACATTCTGTCAACTCAGGTGCAGGTAATTAGTACACTAGTGTATATACATGTGTGTGAGTGTGTGTGTGTGTGTGTGTGTTTGTGTGTGTGTGTGTGTGTGTGTGCGTGCGTGCGTGCGTGCGTGTGTGTGTGTGTGTGTGTGTGTGTGTGTGTGTGTGTGTGTGTGCGTGTGTGTGTGTGTTTGAATGCATGGGTGTGTTTTGGAGACTGAATGGGGGATGCCTGTGCCAATGAAATGCATAGGCTTCCAGCATTGATTATGGTCAGAAAGTGTTGATTTGCACTCCTTGTAGTTTATGGCAATGCAGAGACATGCAAATTAGCCAATAATGAGGTCCTTTTCCATTAAAGCTAATGTGTCGATGAATTGCAGTTTCCTGCATCAAGGAAAGAGTCCCTTTTAGCCACATCTCTTACTTCGAGTGGTGGGGTTCTTTCTGAATCCTGAGGTATGTCTAAAATTTGTCCTATTTATGAAATTTAAACAAATTCTCATGCATGAAATTACTACAGTTTGTCATCAAGTCCACTTTCGGGTAATTAAAATTACGCAATATGCATCTTAATGTATCCTTACCAGCATGTCAAACCCTTGTTGGTGTTCCGATGGACACATTGTTGGACCTCTGTAACACCCTGTTTAGTTTATCTGCATTTTCCCCTAGCAATGTTCTTATTTTTAGTTTTTCATACATGGAATTCATGACAGCATTTTTAATCCTAATTCACATCAATTGTTTCATCTCCTCTTCAGCTATATGTACTACATTTGTGATGTTCTTTAACATATATCATTAGTACCATTTCTTATGTATGTATGCAATAAGTGAAGTATACCAGCAACAAGTAAATTATCATTAAGACTCATCAAACACTACTCAATTAAAATAAAGCTGTTGTTGTTGTTGTTCTTTCGGCTTTTCCCGGTTAGGGGTTGCCACAGTGGAACTCCGGTCCGCTAATGATTGGCATTTTTTTTTTTATGGTGTCGAGTTGCCAGCCCGATGCCCAACCTTCAACGAAGGCATGCCTATTCAACGCATGTCTTTCAAACACCCACTCGACCGTGAGGAGGACAAGCAGACTCCACACAGAAGGCACTCCCAACCCAAGCCGGGAATCGAAAGGGAGAACCTCTTGCTGTGAGGCAACAATGCTACCGCTGCACCTGTATATATGGTGAATTGCTAATTCTGACCATGGTTTGCAAAAGGATAAAGATGGGTTTTAAGAGGCCTCCAACACCTCTGAGTAGATTTAGTGTATGGGTCTGGATGTACTGCACACCTCTCAACCTGTTAACACAAGAAATATGAGCAAAGCTAAATAGAATGATGGGGGTGCAAAGGCCCAACAACAGGGAGAAATGTTAAATATTGCCCTTCGAAATTAGAAACTTGCTGGAATAAAAGGTGTTTCCACTACCATGCATTTTTGAAGGATATGATGGCTAAAACTCTAATGTCTGCCATTATTCAATTAATTCAGTCCTCAATGGTTTGCCAGAAAACCACAAACATTATGAGGAACAGACTAAAAGGATGAGGAATAATCTGGACATTCTGCAAAAATCTGGCCATTTGAGAATGTGCAGTGCTGCAGGATACCAGGATTGTTTTCAGTTAGAGTGACCCAAAGCAAAAGGCTGGTGTGCCTCTGTACATTCCAGCAACATGGTACGTAGAGAGCAATTGGGTTGTTCTGTCAGCTAGATTTCTCTGAAGCTCCATGTCTCCCATGGATACTGGGACCAGTAATTCTCACATGAAGTAAGGGTACTCAGAAATTTCAAGACTAGTACAATGACATCAACATCATGTGACTGAGGCTATACCGATATCAGAAATAGATAAGGAGAAGCACATTTCAATCATTAGTCCATTTTCTGTTTAAAAGTTGTCCTGGATAAATCAACAGGAAACAGAACCATCTGTATTTTGAGATAACAAGACTAATACAGATTAGAAAGAAAGTCCACTGTACACTTTTAGTCATTAAGGAGACAGAAATAGTGTGTCCCCACCACAAAAAAAAAAATAAGTAAGGGGGGTGAAAACTCTTTTGGGAAAAAAGAACAATGTCTTCTTAGAGAAATATGGAGTAGTGGGTAAGAAACAAAGACAGTAAAAGTTAAAGAATGCATGCCTGAGGGTTCAGAATTATCTCAGAAACTGTAAAATAATAACTAAGCCCATGTTTTCTTAAATGTATTACAATTACTTAATCAGTTCAGAATTTGTATGAATGTATCAAGCATCTCGGAATGTAAACTAAAAACCCTAATATCTGATGTATGATTTGTTACCCAAACAAATATTCAGCTATTTAACATATCAGTGATCCTGAATATATATTTCATGCTAGACACTTTGTTTTTTACATTTTAGGTTCCGAAAGTAATTAAAGTATTGTACAGAGTCAGAAAGCAATGACAAAGTAGGTTTTAGGTTTTGACATAAGAATGTGGCAGTTTAGATCAATGCTACCACCTTCAGTTTTCAGTGGGTCTTCAACTACCTAGGGTACATTTCTGTAGAGACAGGTATTTGTTAGCCAATGTACTGTCCAACTGTGGATTCCATCTATTTCCCAGGGTAGCAAATCATGTGATGTCTACATCCCCTATATGATGGGAAGTTATTGGGAAGGGGTCCCAAGAGTTAGTAGAAAGCAAGCATATGCTGAATGGGACTTCTGCAGCTTACAAACATTTCTGTAGCTTTGTTTTGTGTGACAAAACATTGCTTAGCCCTGGCCTTCATTAAATGCAATTAAAGCTACAATAGCTTTAAGAGCAGATTAACTTGATTAAGAACCCCCCCCCCCCCCAAAAAAAAAAAGAGTAGATGAGATTAATTCTGAGAATTAGGGAATGTTATGATTTCTTGAAGGAGGACACAAGTTCATGAAAACTGTAAAATAAGCATATTGTTGCACATCAGCTAGTGTTCCGTTTATAATTATTATTAGCAGTGCTTTGCAGTTAATCCAACAAGATAATATGCAACTCATTTTGTCTTAGAGCACAACTTAAAAACTATGAACTTAACAGTGTAGAGCTCATTTTATTTATAATTTGCCTCTGCAGGGCTTATGTTCAGAATAATTAAACAGCTGCTTAACTTATCATTTGCGTCCAATAAAACAGACTAAGCAGCAGTTTGCATTTCAAGGATAAAATGAACTGAACTGAAGCATTGTATATTTAAACAGACAGAGTTAGATGCAAACTAAAGATGCACTTTGGCAAGCTGAGTATTTAGTCATTTACTAGTCCCAACTGTAAGCAGGTAACTATTTATAGATGGTTGATTTCTGTAAGTGAATCATTTGTTTATATCAGTGCTCTGTTTAATGCAGTTTCTCATTTTGGAGGTCCTGTTCTAAAGAGTATTGCTATTCTAGAAATATAAACTGCCCAATTAATTTGGGCAAAGTAAGTTGCGTTGATCATGCACAGAGCTCTCTACACAATTAAAACTGTGTTGATCATTTTCACATTATGATCCTGATAGAGTGCAATTTTTATAACCCTGGCATACTTGAAGCCTAGTGGACATCTAGAATTAAAAAAATCTGATTCATTATAAAGTAAGTCTCAAGACATGAATTTATGACATTTATTTTCAGTGGGCAGCAAAAACATTACTCTTTTGAGCTGTAGTCGCTTTCTTTGGATGAAAGAAGAGGCTTGACACACAAAGATACTCACATGAGGCATAGCTTTTGCAGTTCATTTTTTAATTTTTCAGACCTAAACTTGCAGAGTAAAGATGTCACCAATGTTTATCTCATCAAAAAGGCTAAAGTAAGATGCCTGACTGAAGAGTTTCTGTACGATGCTTAAGCTTTCAGTAAGCCCATCGATGTAATGTTTGCAGTTCCTAGGAGTTGTGTAGAAGAGGGTTATAAGCACTGAATCTTGTGAATCATACTGGCAAAACGCTACACAGACTGAGGAAAGAAGACTAAGACTAACACAAATAGGTGCTGTTTTTCTGCTAGATAAACTGTCATGATTAGAAATGTGTATAAGGTACAGTATGGTAAATATGCCTTCCACTGTCCAGTCAAACTGATTCTGCAGAATATGACCAGCATCAGGTTGCTTCTGACACATAATGCCTGTCTTAGTTATCAAACTTCATTTTGGTTCCATGCAAAAATAGACAGGAATATAGATATTACTGCACAGTATTATACTATATAGTACTGTTAAATGCATGGTTGTTTGGGAACTAAAATGCTCTTGTCTAACAGAAGGGAAATCATTCCTAACAATTACAGGCAGCAGTGAAATATCCCACAGTGTCAGTGTCAGTGACATAAGACAAGGTCTGTGTGTGTATTGGCCTGAGTAGAAGAATGTTATGCAAAGACAATGGTCACTTAACTGCAGAAGATGTAATGTAGCCTACAGTCCAAGTACAGAACTAATAATACATGTGGATATCTGCATTTGTTCTCTGAGATGATAGTGGTATTTTTTTTTTTGCTCGACCATAAGTGCTGAATGCAATATGCCTTAAAATTAGGAATTCCATATCTGATAAAAAATGTTTTGTACTCTAACAGTGGGCATCTTGGCGCAAGGCTCTGCATCACATTTTGTGTCACTGCTTTCTAACAATTACATGAAACAGAGCAAATAATGGTATGATGCACCCATTCCTGACTCTGTTATGGAACATAGGATCATAGGAAGTTACTAGGCTATTAGCACTATGGATCATAGGATCATAGGAAGTTACTTGGCTATTGGCCCTGCGGCCGTTACAAGCCTAGCCAAGAGTTTATCCCTTGTTCCGACAAGTCAGCACCCAATGCCTGAACAGTACCTCTTTTCTTTATGATGATCCATATCATGGCTTTAAAGGGTCCCTGGACTAGCTCACATATAAAGTTAACAAATGTCAAATTAACTAATAAGTACCTAACCTAGATAATACAGCAGAAGCATCTGCTCTGAGAACTTTGCTGTGCTACCTGTTTTACTTTACATTTGCAACTGCATATTGCTTAGATGTGTATGTTTTTTGCTTATGTTGGAAGGTATAATACATTTAGTTCACAAAAAAACGTTACTGTAAGCACAAGCAAGTCCAGGAATTGCTTTGGACTTTGGACTTAAATAGCATTACAGGTACTTTTCACCTGCTTTCAAAGGAACTGCTCTAGTGTTTTAAAAAACAGTAATACTGACTACTCTGGAATACAGGTGGTTTTGTGTTTACAATAACGTTCTTGGACTTAAAAGCAACGTCACTGATCAACGGAGCATTGTTTTATGGTATGTTTTTACTTGTTATTGGAATAAATTGATGAAGAGAACATAGCAAATCTTGGGGCACTCATTTTTTTTGTTTTTCTTACTAGGTATAATACATTCATTAGTTGAGTATCTCTTTAAGATACCATAAAGCTATTCTATGCTGTCTGTTATGTGAATTTCTTCTTTAGGCAGTTGTGACTTCTCTGCCATATTAGTAAAGAATCTGTTTACTTCCACTCATCTGTATTGTATACCTTTCGTTAAATGCTCATTATAAGCTAGTAAAATAAACACAAATACTCACATAGAATGCAGAGGTGATTGCAGTGTTTCTTGAGTCCATTTCAAGGGTTCTGTCTGGACTTTCCTTATAAATGGCATTCACAAAATGGAAGCCAAGACAGCAGGATCTGATTGTTTTAACCTTATTCACAAATGGAAAGACACTTTAAATGAAGCAATTCATAGCCTCTACCAGATTAAATTTAAAATCAGAAATTATACCAAGTTAATGGTAAGGCAAAGAAACTGATGAAAATAAACTAAATAATGAAACAGAATGTGTAATAGTGTCTCCCTTTTTAATTTCTCCAAGTCTTTTGTGTTTCTAATATCATGACGGGGATGGACCCCATTCCTAAGTCAAAGTATGATTAAAGTTTTTGAAATTAGAATGGTTTCAATCTTTCATGTTAGCCAGAACTGCTCTTCAGCAATGTGCCCAGTAATGACTCCTTCTGCAATCTGTATGGAGTTGCATGTATTGGTAACATATCCAAGAATGATTGTAAATTCTTTTTTATGAGATCTGTTGCTCCTACTACTACTGCAACTGTCTGGGAATCCTTCTTCCACACTGCCCTCATTTCTGCCTGCAAATCTTGATATTTTATGACTGTGTCTCTCTGTACATAAGACACTGAAACCAATGGCTGTAGCAATTTCAATGATCAATCCTACTTTTGTGCCCCTTTCAATAACTACTATATTTGGTTTTCTCGCATTTTTGGTGATCTCATGTGATATGATGCTTTGTGGCTCATTTTTCCAGTGTTTTTCAGCTACTTCACTATTATAATGCTTGCACAATTCCCAATGCAACAGTCTTGCTACATTGTTATGCCTTTCAGTATACAATCCTTCTGCTGTTAGTATATCACAACCAACAACAAGACATGCGACTGTTTTCATTTCTGTTTTGCAAAACCTTTGTCTGTTTCTCCCACTTTCTAAACCAACGTGTACATAGTCCACTATCTTGGGTCACAAATATTAACCTTTCATCTTTTAGTTTAAATTCACCTCCCCTTAACCATTCCTGCATTCAATCCTGATCAACATGATTGATATTGATCCAAGAGTTTTCTATACTTCCAACTATATTTATACATTTTCCACATTTTTTCCTCTCATATGATCCTTCACCTTATATTCTTTCTTTTGTTTGTTTCGGCACATTCAACTGCTGCCTGATTTTTATCTACCTCTGATTTGATTTCCATTCCCACTTGATGCTGATATGCTTCAGGTAAACTAAGCAGGGAAGTCATCTTAGACTTATTCTCCTCATGTTTTAAAACTTTAACTATGTGTGGGTCTTGTGAGGTCAGCAGATATGTATGCAGTCCCTTGACTGCAGATCTATACATGTAATCAATTTCGAGGAGCCCCATCCCTCCTTCAGAACGGGGAATATATAATCTTGGTATGCACTAATTTTTATAAATCATTTGATGAGCATGAGGCATTCTTCTTGTTTTCCTATCAACTCCTTTTGGGGCCAATCAATCACTCCAAAACTGCAAGTTAGGGCAGGAAGAGCAAACTGATTTATAGCTTGGACTTGGTTCATAGATGTCAATGCTATTTTCAGTATTAATTTAAGTCTTCAAAAATATGCCTTACTAAGTTCTATTCACTTCTCATCATGTTTTATTGTTGATCCTTCATCAGTTCCAAAATATTCATACACTCCCTCTTGCTCAAGTTCTTTTATACCACATTCCTGTCACAAACTGATGTTTTCTTGGTGCTGCAGCTTTCCTGCTTTAAAGGTTGCTTTTGCACATTTATCAAAACTGAATGGCATTCTTATATCATCTGAAAAAGTTTTGACCACTTGCAAATTGTGCTTTCAGTTCTTATCTGATGAACTATATAGTTTTAAATAATCTGCAAAAAAAAAAAAAAAAGATAAGAAATGTTTACATGTTGTTGTTTTCTGAGAGACAAATGACAGTCATGGCATATTCTGTTAAGTAGACAACTTAATGGGTTATGGGCAAGATAGAATAGCAGTGGTGACAGAATCACCCTAGAATTTTTGATTTTTTCTTTGAATTTTTATCCCTGGAATAATAATTTGTCCTTTATAATGGCTTAACTACAAAGTGGTTTGCCACTGTTTAATGGTTGTTGTAGTGTAATTAATTAGTGTAGGGCATATCTTATACATTTTTAAGCACTATTTTATCCATGACTGTGGGATACTGTCAAATGCTTTTTTGTAGTCTATCTATGCCATACTTAGATTCTTCCCCTTTTTTACACTTCTCCACTATGACTTTATTTTGTCACAAATGAGCCTTTGTTCCATATGACTTTCTTTTATTACCCTTTTGTTGCATTGCCATGACTGAATTTTCTTCTAAATGACTATAGCCTCTGACAGCATCAGCTCTAGTGTATAGTTTATATGTCGTTGGAAGGCAAGTTATTGGTCTATAGATTTTAGGACAGTTTGCAGGTTTACTCTTAAGTAGGAATACAGGCTGGTGTCAATTCAGAGTATGCATATAAAAGTTCTTATTCATTGCTATATCTTCACGTAAAGATGTTAATACTTTTAGCCAGAAGTCAGGTACTGCATCTGTGCCTGGGGTTTTCCAATTCTAGGCTTTTCTTAACTTTGTTTCAAACTATCTGGCCATTAGTTCATCACATTTCATATCCTGTACATTTGAACTTCTTATTATTTCTTTTACTTCTTCTATCCATTTAGCATCTTTGTTATGTTCCACAAGATCTTCATTGATATTTCTCCAAAATGTATCTACTTCTTTTTTTTTTGGTGGTGTTTCAATTCCTTTTGCCTTGTTTCCCTAATTCTCTATAAAACTGTTTTGGGTCATCAATAAATTGCTTATTTTGTAATTTTCCTTTATATTTACCTGCACATCTTCTATGGCTTTCTGCCTGTGCTGATATTTTTAGTTTATTATTTGTGATAGTACATGATAGATCCTGAACATTCATACTACCGTGCATTGATTTTATCACGGCTATCTTTCTGAGTTTGTTTTGTTGATATGGACCCTCTTCTATGCTCTTCTAACAGTGACACTTCTTGCCTTGAGTTATAGTTTTCTCTATTTGATACTTCCATGATGGCATTCGATTTCTCTCCTTCCTTTCCCTTACTGCCTGGTGTTTTTGTGGTAAGACTTTCCCCAGGATTCACGAATCCTCCGTGTAAGAATAAAGGAGGCTTACACGGAAACGCCAGTGTAAGAATAAGATGGCAGCGTGCCATGCATATTAATGAGGGCACGCTGCCTCAACTCTAAGGCTAACATGGAACATGCATGAGTGTAGGGGGCATGTCGGACTGCCGAGCAGTCCAAAAATCCACGCCTCTGCAAGTATCACAATAGGGAAATGTCAACTGACATGAGCGAGTCCGCTCAAATGTGTACATACCCAACACTACACTCCCCCACATTCTAAACCCTAGTACAATAATAAAATATAAAACTTTTATTCTTTTTTTTTTTATCATTCCCGATATAGCTGCCCGTATTTGCGCATGTTTGCGCATGTTTGCCCATTGCTTAGCTACAGTTAGCAATAAGACATCGAAGAGGATAATAAGAAACTTATATGCAAATTAAGCAAAATAGCAATAGCGTAGTGGTAGAACCTTCGCACTAAGAGAAGGCATTCCCGGTTCAAGTCTCACCACTCCCCTTTTTTTCTTTTCTATTGGAAATCCATATAGGAAAAATTCCTTCCATTTACCAATGAAATTTTAGTAAAAAGCATTGAAATGGCCTATGTAGTAGTGAACGAATTTTACATATATATAAGAAAGTGAAATTGTTATGCATACTGATGAATGCAGAAGTAATATATCTTAAGCAAACTGAAGCACTGCTAAGCAAAGTTTACCAGTATTAAGCACATTTCAGTATAACTGCTCATAGCTTAGCAGCATTTTAACTAGCGCAATAGCTTTGCACGGAGCTGTGCAAAGCACCAACTAGTGCAAACAGAACATGTGTGTGTGTAGCTGCGCACCGCGCTAACCAGCGCAACGTCAGGCTATGTAGAGCAACGTAGAGCAACACTGGGCAACGCAGAGCAACATCAGGCAACGTAGAGCAACTTAGAGCAGCATAGAGCAACATCGGGCAAAGTCGAGCAAAGTCAGTAAAACATAGCCACACCTCCTAGCCGGTCTGGCCAGCAGTGAAATAAAAAGCAATGACAGGCCTCGAACCTGGGATACTGTGCACCATAATAACAGTACTGAACCACTAAGCCATGACATCTTTACATAAGTATGCACTTTCAACACACACATACATATCAATGTAAGTTTACCCATTGCTAAGCAGGTGTACCTTCAGCTGCGTTTTTTTCAAAACTGGCCAATCACAAATAAGTGCGGGAAATGATGCATATTTAAGCTCCATAGGCGGGAATACTATCCATAACTGGTTGTAGCTCCCATCTGCAGGCAGCAATTGCCGGTGCTGGAGAGGGCTGTCGTTTTCGAGCGCAACGTTGGGGCATTGAGGAGTCAAAAGTTATGGTTTGGCTCCTTGTCCACTATCTTGAGGATAGACTCCTGCGGGGCCAGTACCAGGGCACCCAATACAAAACGGAAGCCTGTGACGGTCTAGCTCATGAACTCACCAGTGCCACAGGCATCCCTCGGACTGGTGAGCAGGTCAGACACCACCATGCAGACCTGAGAAGACGCAAGGTGGATCAACTGGACCAGTGGATCCAGGAGGCCCGTGGGATGCCAAATTCCCCACTACTGAGTAAGTAGCCATGGAATTAAGTATGTAAGAATTGCTATTCTAGTGTATACTATGGATAGGTATGTCTCAATATCACTTCAATTACTTCACAGCTGCAGGTGTCCGTGCTGCGAATCAGCAAGCCTATGCAGACAGGCTGCTAAAGCTGCACCACCAGGCAGGTTAGTAAGTACTGTTATGTAAAATTAATGAGAGAGCCTGAAAATGTGTTTAAACACAATAAATAAATGTATAATAATTCTGTAATAATTATTCTGCATGTACTGTCATATAAAATAAATGAGAGAGCCTCTAGAAAAGTGTTTTAAGTCTTTAATAAAGGTATAATTCATGGAGTGTGTCTGTGTCATTTTCTTTGATATGTTGTTGTATTCTTGCATTATAGAAATAGTACTGTTGTATTAAGCACTGTTAACACACAGTTGGGTAGGCCCATATAAAGTGGATGAAGGGAGTGCCAGTAGCTTTTAAGTATATTCACAGTCCTCAACTGTTGGTTCATGCCCAGCATGTACAGGTTAATTTGTGCTGGCAGAAATGTAGGGAGCTGTTAACATATAACTGATAATTTCACCTACACATATCTAGATAAGTATATGAAAGTAGAGCTGTCATTGTACCATCTCAGTAGTAGTATGTCTGAGCAACTCACAAAATATGTAACAGTAACATCTGCATCCTGGACAGTTTGTATGTCAGATACAGCCCATGTATATAAAGATCTAGCAAAACCCATTTCACGATCTAAGGACAAATGTGTAGTGTAATAATACATGTAGGGGACATATAACTGCAGTCAATAGGAATGTAGTGTAAACTAAAAGGATATATAAGTTGTTAATGGAGCTATCATTTTCCACCCTACTGTATGTGCATAAAAAATGCAATTCCGCACCTCAATGAGTATGTCTAATCTCAAAACATTTGTTGGACATATGTCCTATTGGTTTATAAATATCTGCATTTATTTCAATGCATGTGCCCTGTTCAAATACCACAATCTTGGTGGCCTGTTGCCATCAATTAAACCTGCATGCTGTTGTAATGTCCACTGTTGTCCCATATATGCATGTGTCATGCTTGCTGTTCAACTGTTGGAACTCTGGTGTGCTGGGTTAATGGGAACATTTCTGCATGCTGTTATAACTAATTGGGAATGCTGTTGACTGTTACTAACCCATAATTTCATTAAATCCTCCCAAACATAGAACGTATGGGAAGGCCGGTCCCAGCGGACCCACCTGTCCCACCTCAGCTGGCGATGTCACCTGGCACCAGCATGTCCGGTGCCCATCCTGGGACCTCCTCCTCCATTGGCCCTGTGCCACCTTCAGGTGGAAGCGCTGCAGGGGATGGGGCTTGTTCCCCCATGCAAGCATGGGCGGAGGAGGGCCACCTATCACCCTCCTAACGGTCCGGGCTGTGGTGCGTAGGGAGATCGAGCATACTGTCGCTGATCCCCTACGCCAGCTTGAGGCACGAGTGTCGTGACTCATGGGTGAGCCTGCCCCTCCTATGCAGCCCCCAGCAGAGCCACCCTCTGGGCTGTGAAGGTGCAATGGTGACTGCCCATAGGTGGGGATCTCAGTTACACTGTTGCCATCTGTGGGCTCATGGGCTTGCGATTTCCAAACATCCTTCCCCGCCAATGGTGTTCACCCACCACATGTGTCATATTCCGCCTCTGTATGCGTCTTGTTTGTCTTGTCTGTTTACCTCCCCAACCTACCTCCCCAAATATACCTACTTCCCCTACCCCACATTCCACTCTCACCTGAAAAAAAAAAAGGGCATTCTGCTCCCAAAAAAAAAATTATGCCCCATACATAGCTGCCCATTTTACACACATGTCCGCTGGACACATAAACTGATATTTAATTGGCAGTACAACATACTTTGTTGTCCTCACCCCTCTCACAGGGGTTGAAGGTTTCATATTTCCCTCCAAATTTATTGCATATGCACAGCTGTTGCTGTTAAAGAAATGGGCAGCTATCGGCCTTCCCTACACCTGTCCTGCACATCCCGAGCTGTTTTCCCTACTGTCTTTCCCTATTTCTACCCCATTTTAACCACTTTCCTATCTCCCCATTTTCTTTTCTTTCTAAGAAATTAGTGCGGGGGGTTAGCGGGAGTAAGCACTTTTAAGCAGTAGTTAGCATGTTTGTGCGAGTTTGCACCTGTGTGCGCTTGTGTGCACTTAGCTAAGTATCACACAAACCCACTTACAACTGCTTAAAAGTGTCTTAGTCACTCTGTATGTCAGGGTCCTTGTTCTGCTCAGCAGCAAAATAAAATACCTCTTTCAGTCTCGAACCCTGTGCACACTAGACTGCATGAAGTACCACTGAGCCATGGTAAATATACAACAAATTGGTGCTGAAATCAATATATCCTGCATCAGAATGAGTGAATGTAAAGGACAAATAGGAATGCCATAACACAAATCCTGTTTTGTGGATCTTTACCAGCAGTTCTTGTGGAATTGCATTACATGACTGTGAAAAGAGAACTAGCCATTCTAGCAGGAAATAATAGGTTCATAGGTTCATAGGTTCATAGGTTCATACTAGGCTATCTGCCCAAGGGCATTTATAAGCCTAGCCCATAGTTATGTGGCTTTCGCCACCCCTTTAGTTTGAATAAAAACTATGCCTATCATTTTGCTGTGCCTCTGTCAAGCAGTGACGCTGAAGTAATCCCTGGGGTATATCTGCAATCTCCCATCCATTGGTCAAGATTCCTCTTGAACAAGACCAGAGAGGTGCTCTGCCTCACATGTACCGGGATTTTGTTCCACAGCATAGGGAGTCTCTGGGTGATGAATCTGTCCCTCCAGCACGTTCTATTTATAACCGTGTCAAGGTTTAAGTCTCCGCCTTGTGGTTCTGAGGGATCTAGATTTTTGAGGTGAAGCATATTCATCAAATCTGGGTTTGACATGGCCTTATATGTCAGGCACAGGTCACCTCTGAGCAAGCGGTATGAGACTGAATAGAGCTGGAGTTCTTTCAGTCGGGCAGCATAAGACATATTTTTGAGACCCTTTATCCTTTTGGTGAGGAACTTTTGGGGCCTTTCAAGCTGCAGCAGGTGTCTGGTCAGATACATTCTGAACGGGCATTGTACTCAATCATAGGTCTAATAAGTGATGAGTACAGGGGACGATGACCTCCCTTGATCTAGATGTGAATCCCTTCATGATCAGGTGGGTGATATAGAAGGTTTTCCTAACTACTTTAGCAACATGAGTGTCAAACGAAGGCTACTGTCAACCTGGGTCCCCAGATCTCTGATGACTTTTTCTGTGCTCAGTGGATTGCCACCTATATGGTAGCTAGGGGTAGCCTTGTTTTTCCCAAAGGGTATGACTATGCATTTTTGGCGTTTAACTTCAGGCCATGGCTCTGGCACCAGTTATCCATTTCTGTGAGGCCCTTCTGGAGGATATCTGTGTCAGATGTGTTTTCGACTATGGCAGTTTGCAGTCATCTGCAAACTTTGTCAGCCATAACCCTCCTGTGTTTGCTTGTACTTCAGAAAAGTAGATGCCGAACAAGAGTGGACCCAGGACTGAGCCCTGTGGGACACCACTTGTGACAGGCTTTGAGTCTGACATGGCTCCAGCAACTCTGACCCTGTGGGTTCTGTCACTTAGCCAGTTTGCAACCCATCTTGTGATGTATGGGTTTACATTCAAGCTGATGAGTTTTTCGATGATACCTGAGTGGGGTATTGTGTCAAGGCCTTTGCCAGGTCGAGGTAGGCTGTATGGACTGCCTTTCCTCATCAATGGCCTTGGTGACTGTCTCAAAAGTCAACCAAGTTTAAGAGGCAGGATCTGCCTTTGACAAAGCCAAACTGAGTTGGATCCAAAGTCTGCAAGTTCCCTATGTCTTTATTTATGAGTTCCATTATGATCCTCTCCATGGCTTTGCAGATAAGGCTTGTCAAGCTAATGGGCGGTAATTTCAGGGTCTGTGGAGGCACGCCCTTATGAAGTGGGACCACAGTCGCCGGCGCCACTCCTTGGGTACGTATCCTGAGGTGAGGCTAAGATTAAACAGCTGTCCTAACTGTGGGTTTAATTCCTCATTGAGTTCATGAAGCACACAGCCGGGACACCATCCGTCCCATGGATGCTGTGTTTTTGCCTTAGTGAGGGCAGTTCTCACCTGGGCGTTGGAGATGTTTGGGGGCTACAATCCTCTGGAATAGATATCTCTCCTTTGGGGGGAGAAGTTTGCACTGAACCTGTCAGCCAGTATGTTGGCAATGTGTGTAGGTTCAGTAATTTTCACATCATTTTGAACTAATTCTGAGCATATCTGGGAGTTTCCTCCTAGGTTTCTAACATAGCTAAAGAAGGCCTTATGATTCTCTTTAGAGTCCTTGGCGATTTTTCTCTCAAAATTTGCCTTGGATGATTTTATGAGAGCTCTTAGTTTTTACTTATAATGATCAAAGGTGTCTTACCTTTCAAGGATTTTGCTCTATCTTGTAGTAGCTTCCTCCTTTTGTTGTAGAGCTTGTTTATGGCTGGGGTCCACCAGACTGGACGCTTGCCTTTGGTACAGAGAGTCTTAGTTTTGTTTGGGATTGCCTGATCCATGCAGTCCTGTAGGTGCTGGTAGAAGGCATTTGTAAGTGATTCAGCGATTTGAGTAATGTTTACCACTGGCTCAGGGGCCTTAAAGGAGACCACACTAGTTTTTAGAAGTGTGAAATCGGCTTTTGAGAAGTTTTTCACTGTGGTCTTTTTGTTTCAGGTGGGGGCGGATGAGGACCTCCAGCGAGATTAGTTTATGATCTGATCTCACCAGTGAGGGGTATACTTCGGTGTTGAACATTTTGATCCCATGTTCGTGATGATGAGATCAAGTATGTTTTCTCCTCTTGTGGGGATGGTGACTAGTTGTTCCATGGCATTTGAGTTTATGAACTCCAGGAATCTTTGGGTTAGAGTGTTCGGGCTTGAGTAGTGTTCCCAGTCTATATTAGGGTAGTTAAAGTCACCTAGTATGATGGTGTTTGGAGATACATTTATCCCTCCAATGTTTTCAGGAAGGCCATGTGAGGTTCCTGAGTTTGAGAGGGTGGCCTGTAACATGCTACAAATTGCAGAGCAGTCTTGCCTATGGTTAATTGCACCTGGATGGTCTCCGATGCATCATGCGTTGCCACCAACCTTGAGGTGTGGGTGTCCTTTATGAATATGGACCCCCTCCTTTCTTGGTGTTGTCCGGATTTTGGGGCCGACGCATGATATGAGGTGAAACCTGTTAGTGCTGGGGTGCTCTCAGGAGCCTTGAACCAGGTTTCTGTCACAGCACAGACATCGATGTTCTCCATATTGAGAAGGGCCTCGAGTCGTGCATCTTGAGATTGAGACTTCTGGCATTGAGCAGCATTACCCTTAGTTTTTTCCTTTTGGTGTTCTAGGGTGGTAGGTTTAGAATTTGAGCCTTGCCTAAAAAGGCACTATGGGGTGGCAAGAGCCTTTGCCAATATCCGGAAGCCCAGGGTGACAGGTGCAAGCCGTCCCTTGCGAAGCAGCGTGGCTTGTCCAGCATGTCATCCCAGGCAGACAGACATTGGATCCCCTTTGAATGACACCAGAATTTAAGCCAATTATTAAAGCTGATCATCTTATCACTGTATTGTGGCATCATTCTAGGTGAAGGTAGGATACTGCTCAAGGTCAAGGTCATACCTGCCTGGGCTACATAATCAGAGAGCTCCTCGATGTCCCTTTTCATGTAGTCCAAGGAGGTGCGTCTCAGGTCGTTGACACCAGCGTGGACAATGACTGAGTCGTGACTTGTACCTGCTGTTGAGAGACCTGAGTGCTTGCGTTATGTGGCGGATTCTAGCGCCTGACAGGCAGCTTACTGTGACCTTCTCTTTACTCAGTCTGGTGAGCGGGCGTCAGTGTGTCTGACTATGGAATCACCAATGACAAGTGTGTCTGGCATTTTGTTTGGCCTTAAGGGCTGTGACTGTTTGACACTCTGACTGTGTGGTCTATGTGTTGCATGTGTTGGGTCGTGAGGTGGTAGTTGTTTGGGTGTCTGCTTTGGTGGCCTCTGCTGTTTTGGTAAATTTTGATCAGAGCCTCCGAGTATGTCTTTGTGTGAGTATGTGTATGATTTGAAGTTGTGATGGTACCATGTGTGACTGGGTATGTATTGTGTGTGGTTACCTTCTCCTCCTGTCTGGTCTTGCCAGTCCTATGTTGAGAGAGCTCAGCCTCCAGTTTGGCCGTATAGTTGCATCTCTCGCATGTATTTGTGTTTTGTGGGAGAAGGAGAGGATTGTCTGTGTACATGAGGCAGTTGTAACATTGCCTCAATATTCCCAGGTTCACCAGTTGAGCTGGAGAGGACACTAGCAACTGATCCCTCGACATACTAGAAGTAGTAGATAAAGAGACTTTCAAAGGACTCCGGGAAGTGGGTTTTAGGCTGGTGGGGTACTATCTATAATAAGAGTGCTTTATCAAGGTGCAAGTACTGTAGGAGTAAGTGCTAGGCTTTACAGATAGAGAATAGTCTACTTGGGAATCAAGTAGAGATGAACTTTTCAGTTATAGGATATGCTGGTTAGATCAGCAGTACAGCTCGAGGAAGGTAGTTTTAAGGGAAGATTGGAAGAGTGGAATTTAGATGGCCCAAATAGTTTAACCTTGTTTAACCGCCGCTGCTCTTGTGTGCAACAGTGGTAACTCAGCTAAATCAAGGCTTTACGCGCTTAGCGTGTTTTATAGCAGGGGCTGAAGGGAGCTAGGAATTGGCCCAAAACGACCAATGGACTACTAGTTTCTGGCTGAAACTTCACCAAATCAGACAAAAAGGCCGCTCAGTGCTTCCCACTCCCACTGGTAAGCAAAGAAACTTCCCTCCTTCCTAATAAGGCAATGGATCAGTAACAGGAACTAAAAACAAAGCCCAGGGATCAGCAACTCTGAAACTGGACTACTCTAGTTCAGTAAGGCGGGAAAACAAGAGATTTTTTGTTTTATTACAGAGACAAGGAAAAAACAGACAGTAATTGCTGTAAATCGGCTAGCGACTTTAGTGTGTAGCCTACAGAAACAATTTGCAACAATTAGTAACTTAAAGTGCAATAAACAGTGTAAAATGCAGAAATCACTTAAAGTAGCAATAAAACAGGCGAAATGCAGTTGCTAGCTTAAATAACAGTGGGAAAGCCACAAAAAATACTTATATCTGGTAGAAAGTCACTCTTTTAGCTCTCTGCTGCTTGGATCACTCTGCAGGCCACCACGAGGATCTGTGCTGAGTTGGTACAAGCTGGAAAACGCATGTTTAGCGTGTTTTATAGCAGGGGGCTGAAAGGAGCTAGGAATTGGCCCAAAACAACCAATGGACTACTAGTTTCTGGCTGAAACTTCACCGAATCGGACAGAAAGGCTGCTCAGTGCTTCCCACTCCCACTGGTAAGCAAAGAAACTTCCCTCCTCCCTAATAAGGCAATGAATCAGTAACAGGAACTAATAACAAAGCCCAGGGATCAGCAACTCTGAAACTGGACTACTCTAGTTCAGTAAGGCAGGAAAACAAGAGATTTTTTTGTTTTATTACAGAGACAAGGAAAAAACAGACAGTAAATGCTATAAATGCTGTAAATCGGCTAGCGCACTTTAGTGTGTAGCCTACAGAAACAATTTGCAACAATTAGTAACTTAAAGTGCAATAAAAAGTGTAAAATGCAGAAATCACTTAAAGTAGCAGTAAAACAGGCGAAATGCAGTCGCTAGCTTAATAACAGTGGGAAAGCCACAAAAATACTTATATCTGGTAGAAAGTCACTCTTTTAGCTCTCTGCTGCTTGGATCACTCTGCAGGCCACCACGAGGATCTGTGCTGAGTGGGTACAAGCTGGAAAAACGTGTGTTTAGCGTGTCTTATAGCAGGGGGCTGAAAGGAGCTAGGAATTGGCCCAAAACGACCAATGGACTACTAGTTTCCGGCTGAAACTTCACCAAATCGGACAGAAAGGCTGCTCAGTGCTTCCCACTCCCACTGGTAAGCAAAGAAACTTCCCTCCTCCCTAATAAGGCAATGGATCAGTAACAGGAACTAAAAACAAAGCCCAGGGATCAGCAACTCTGAAACTGGACTACTCTAGTTCAGTAAGGCGGGAAAACAAGAGATTTTTTTGTTTTATTACAGAGACAAGGAAAAAAACAGACAGTAAATGCTATAAATGCTGTAAATCGGCTAGCACTTTAGTGTGTAGCCTACAGAAACAATTTGCAACAATTAGTAACTTAAAGTGCAATAAACAGTGTAAAATGCAGAAATCACTTAAAGTAGCAGTAAAACAGGCGAAATGCAGTCGCTAGCTTAATAACAGTGGGAAAGCCACAAAAATACTTATATCTGGTAGAAAGTCACTCTTTTAGCTCTCTGCTGCTTGGATCACTCTGCAGGCCACCACGAGGATCTGTGCTGAGTTGGTACAAGCTGGAAAAACGCGTGTTTAGCGTGTTTTATAGCAGGGGGCTGAAAGGAGCTAGGAATTGGCCCAAAACGACCAATGGACTACTAGTTTCCGGCTGAAACTTCACCAAATCGGACAGAAAGGCTGCTCAGTGCTTACCACTCCCACTGGTAAGCAAAGAAACTTCCTTCCTCCCTAATAAGGCAATGGATCAGTAACAGGAACTAAAAACAAAGCCCAGGGATCAGCAACTCTGAAACTGGACTACTCTATTTCAGTAAGGCGGGAAAACAAGAGATTTTTTTGTTTTATTACAGAGACAAGGAAAAAAAACAGACAGTAAATGCTATAAATGCTGTAAATCAGCTAGCGCACTTTAGTGTGTAGCCTACAGAAACAATTTGCAACAATTAGTAACTTAAAGTGCAATAAACAGTGTAAAATGCAGAAATCACTTAAAGTAGCAGTAAAACAGGCGAAATGCAGTCGCTAGCTTAATAACAGAAAGACACAAAAAATACTTATATCTGGTAGAAAGTCACTCTTTTAGCTCTCTGCTGCTTGGATCACTCTGCAGGCCACCACGAGGATCTGTGCTGAGTTGGTACAAGCTGGAAAACGTGTTTAGCGTGTTTTATAGCAGGGGCTGAAAGGAGCTAGAACTGGCCCAAAACGACCAATGGACTACTAGTTTCTGGCTGAAACTTCACCAAATCGGACAAAAAGGCCGCTCAGTGCTTCCCACTCCCACTGGTAAGCAAAGAAACTTCCCTCCTTCCTAATAAGGCAATGGATCAGTAACAGGAACTAAAAACAAAGCCCAGGGATCAGCAACTCTGAAACTGGACTACTCTAGTTCAGTAAGGCAGGAAAACAAGAGAATTTTTTTTTTTTTTTTTTTTTTTACAGCGACAAGGAAAAACAGACAGTAAATGCTATAAAACAATTCACATGCAGTGCAAGCTGGCACACTTGAGTATGTAGCAATATTAGTCCACACACAGTATGAAAAAATGTAATTAAATTAAAAAGGACTAAAAGCAAGTGCAGAAAGGGTTTATTAGAGAGAATGCGGTAAAGAGAAGGGACTGGGGAGTGTCCTAGATCAAATCTACAGTGGGCGGGCACTGCAAAAGCCACCAAATTTAAACTACATCCAAGAACAGGGAGGGGTGGGAAGACAGTTTCAACAGAGCTAGATCTGAGAAATCAGTCCCCAAGTTATAACAACCACAATAAAATGAAGGAAATATACTTAAATCAGCTTATGTCCAGTTGATGTATGCAGACAAATCTCAGTAGCAGCAACTCTACTTAAAATGATTACCAGAGATGTAACCAACACAGGTTTTAAAGTTATCAGAAAACCCCAAGCTAATTAACACTTAAAGGAATTTCAGAGCAGTTTAACAACTAGTGCAGAGCTTCAGACCCACACACACAAGACAGTTTCAACAGAGCTAGATCTGAGAAATCAGTCCCCAAGTTATAACAACCACAATAAAATGAAGGAAATATACTTAAATCAGCTTATGTCCAGTTGATGTATGCAGACAAATCTCAGTAGCAGCAACTCTACTTAAAATGATTACCAGAGATGTAACCAACACAGGTTTTAAAGTTATCAGAAAACCCCCCAAGCTAATTAACACTTAAAGGAATTTCAGAGCAGTTTAACAACTAGTGCAGAGCTTCAGACACACACACAAGACAGTTTCAACAGAGCTAGATCTGAGAAATCAGTCCCCAAGTTATAACAACCACAATAAAATGAAGGAAATATACTTAAATCAGCTTATGTCCAGTTGATGTATGCAGACAAATCTCAGTAGCAGCAACTCTACTTAAAATGATTACCAGAGATGTAACCAACACAGGTTTTAAAGTTATCAGAAAACCCCCCAAGCTAATTAACACTTAAAGGAATTTCAGAGCAGTTTAACAACTAGTGCAGAGCTTCAGACACACACACAAGACAGTTTCAACAGAGCTAGATCTGAGAAATCAGTCCCCAAGTTATAACAACCACAATAAAATGAAGGAAATATACTTAAATCAGCTTATGTCCAGTTGATGTATGCAGACAAATCTCAGTAGCAGCAACTCTACAGAAACACTTTACAACCCCCACACAGTATCATAGCAGGACAAACACTAGCATATCTGATTAGGGCAGAGGCCATACTTCCCAACTGTGACTAATTTTCAGGCATGTCCCTGATTTTGAGACAGGTTTTAGCTGTGTCCCTCTGAATCCCTCTGAAAGCTACTGACGTTAGGCAGAAAGGTGGTGAATTACATTTAATGAATAATGACAATAAGTAAGAGTTAGACATCGCTTGTACATCAGGAAATGTGTACTAATCCATATGCTCTGGTTCTCTCAAAGTCTCAACTTAATGTCTCAAATATTGTAAAGGTGTACCTCACTTCTACCTACTTTTCCCTGAGTCTGTTCAAATATGTGCCTGAGTGTTTGAGAGGCCTGGCAGAGGCAGAAACACACAGGCATATAAGCTATTCTGCTGTTACACACTGTGCAAATAGCTTTGGAAGGAGTTCCAGAAGCATACCCTTATGTAGGAGTACAACACTGAAATACCAAGGGATGTAGCCATGTACTGGTAGCAACCAACTGTGACAATGCCATTCTTCCAGTGCTGAAAAGACTGGTGTGGTGCACATACAAAGAATAACAGGCTAACCTCTGGCTACCATCTGGATAGGTCCACAGTTGGGAGCTACGCAGATAGACTACTTGCCTTGGTAAACTAACAGGTACACAGCAACCCTTTAAGTCCAGCAATATAAAGTTCACACATTAATACATAATGCTCTCTGTCCTTCTGCACCCCTACCCAAATGTACAATAAACCTGTGTGTTCAGGGTATTCCAAGGATGTACGTAGGCATACTCAGTACTGAAATTTGTCCAGTTTTCTTGAGCAGCCTGTGCTAATGTCAACACTAAAAAAGCACAAACTGTTCAAAAGTGAGTAAAGTAATATTCACAGTATAGCAGTTCACAAACAGTTCATGTGCCAAATGAATACATCTCAATAACTACTTTTGTATGGCAGTTAATTGTATAAGTAGAAAAGAAACTACATACACCTATGTATCTTGTGTTAGCATTTGTAGGGGTGAGTACAATTCTACACTGACAACAGTGTAGTGGAAGTGGCAACATTCAGGTCTGAATACAACATTTAAATCACTGGCTACACCCCTAGCTTCAGATATAAGAACTATACCAACCTTCTGACTTACACAATAGTGTCCACAGCAAACAAGCATGGGCCCCACTTTGGAAAGCTGAAAGGGCTATGCCTACCTGACATAGCAATTGACAGCATTGGGTTGCTATGACAGAGAGTACTGCAATCACCACACAGCAGGCTGCATGCAATTACCAAATGGTGGCAACCAATTGGTGCAGAGGCCATCACATGCACATGTGCAGATACCTATAAAAGCAGGCTGTACTTGCTGGCCACACATGCAATCATCCCATTGCAGATGCAGAGAGAGAGAGAGAGAGAGACGCACACCCCCACCCACACCAGTGGAAAAAAATAAATAAATAAGAAATAAAAAAAAAAAAAAAAAAACAAATTAAAATAAAGCCAATGATACAGCAAACTGAAAACTACGAACACATACAAAGGAAAGGTATGTAACAGATATGCATTTACTGGCATGTAGTAGATGTATTTGAAGACTACTCTACATACTTTGAAACATCAATATGTGGCAGCAGTACGTATCTATGCACAGATGCCCTGCATAACTACTGCCATGAACAAATCAGTGTGTAGCTGTGTGCAGTGGAACTAACTGTGATATATGTAGCTCAGCATTAAATGTCAAACATCTGAACCATGTCATCTGTGATCTGTACAGTAGTGTGGACAATGGCTGTTTGGGGGAGTAGCGCATAGAGCTATATAACCATGGATGTGACAGAGTAACACATACATGATAGTCATAGCAACATGTAGCTTAGCATTGCCAACTGCTGTACCAGGCTAGTATACTAATCTAGCATTTACAGCTATTTATACACCCTCTAATATTACTGTGTGCTCACACGTGACACCTGTTCATGTTGCAGCAAGGCCCAACAGGTCAGCTGTGAGGTCCAGGGACTTACAACAGTGTGGACCTTGTGTGTGTATGGCACAGACATACGGAGAGATATATCTGTGTCAGATATATTACCATCTGTACATGTGCATAGAGCAAGGGACATACTGCAACTGTTTCTGAAGGGAGGTCATATATATGTTGGTGAAGGTCGTTATGTGCATATTTGTATGTAGATAGTAGTGTGTGGCAAACAAGACAGCAGCATACATTGCTGGTATATGACATGTGGTGGTTAAACGCTGTGGGTGTGATTTGTTAGGTTTGCAGTGTTGCAGCCAGTGAGGCCTGCTAAAACCACATGGGCTGAGAACACCTTCAATGCATTTCGCACAAGACTGTGCAATATCATTACATAACTGTATACCTCATATAGTTCACATAATTGATATTCCCACCAGGAAAGGTGGACTGTATATGTGCCTATATGTATATCTATATGTACACCAAAGAGAGAGGGAGAGACAGAGTCATATTTACTGCGACAGATGCCTGGTGACAAAGCCATGGCCTCAAGCTCAATGTGTGAAATTCATTGGCATCCCTTTTGCTAAAAACTCTGTACCCATGAACTACCACATAGGTGGTAGTCGACTTAACACCGAAAGTGTGATAAGAGACCATGGGACACAGGTGGACAGTAGTCTCACCCTTGATAATCACAGTGCCACACTAGTCATGTAATCTGTCTACATGGCACACCTCTACACAAAAGCTGTGTCATCCAGGGAAAAAGAGGTCAGTGTTCCCCTCTACTCATCACTCACAAAACCCATTATAGAGTACAATGCCCCTTCTGGTATGTACCTCACAAGACATCTACAGCAACTGGAAAGGCCACAGACATACCTCACAAAGAGGTGCCCTATGCAGACCTTCTCATAAAACCACAGCTAGACTGTGTCACATACCGGCAACCCAGAGGTGACCTCTGCCTAACATACAAAGCTATGTCAAACCCAGAGCTGTTGGACATGCTCCACGTAAACAGATCACTATCCCTATGAGCTACACGCTCTAGGGAGCTAAACCTTGTCACGTCAATAGACAGAACATGCTGGAGGGATAGATTCCTATCTCAGAGACATCCCATACTCTGGAACAAACTACCTATCAATAGCAAACAAAGCTCCTCAGTAGCACTCGTCATGAATAGTCTTGATGATTGGATGGGAGATAGGAAATACACCCCGGGAATCACCTCTGTGGGTTCTGCTTGACAGGGACACATGAAACTAAATTACTTGGGTGTCAAAGGCCAGAGTACCATCTGGCTAGGCTTCTATAGGCCCTAGGGCCAATAGCCTATAACCTACCTATGAACCAATGCACACCCACATGTACTTGTTGCAATAATTGCTATGTGAGGTTGACTGAGTGTGATGGTGAATGTGTTGGTGAATGTGTTACAGTTGTATATATGTGGGATAGCTTAGTGGGAAACTGTTTACGTAATGGTATTATGTGTCCTAGCTCTGATCCCAGCAAAAGATATGTATGCTATTGCTAGCCAGAAAAAGCAGAATGGCATATGGTCTGACATAGTCCCTTTGTGTTAACTGGGGTGTGCCATTGGAGGATAAAGCAGTACATGTATGCTTATTGACTGGTACTGCTGGTGAATCCAACCCCTGTATGAACTGTAGTACTACCTGAAGCTGTAGGCCTAAACAGCACAGTATGGTGTATGTCCACATTGCTTGGAAACACTGTTTTGTGTGTTCCCTGTAGTCCTCACAGATTACATACCTCAGGCATAAGGGTTTGTAAGTACTGACACACAGCACTGTATGGTACACACATAAAGCTCATCTGGGTTGCCATACCTCTGTGTCCTGTATGTATGTCTGATGTGTGTGTGGGTATGCCTGTAACATGCCCCGGTCATATGTGTGTTACAGGATATAAGTGGGTATCTAGCAACATGTATAGTCTAGTACAGCAGTATGCCTCCTATATTCACGATTGAGCACATATTGTAGGCAGGGGTTTTCCATCAACAACTAGTGTGGTATACTGGTAATACTGTAAATGGACTTTACAATCATTGCAATGGATTACATATTTCGTTATGCATAAGCTGGATATCTACCTCCTGTGGCTAGGTGGTGCATTGTGTCGCATACAGTGTGCCATGTACTGTTGCATAGTCTTACATAGTGGTTTCTCTTTGTTGCTGTGCAGAAAATGTTTTAATATATAGAGCATGTCAGGCACTGTCAGGCAGTTGTGGGTTGAGCACTGATATCTGGTATTGAAAGTGTGTATCCTCTGACAGACAATAGTTTGCTATCTATGGCAGTTCAGTGATATCTGTACTGTAGAATGTTAAGTGTGCCACATGACTTGCTCACACATATTGTTTTATTGTCTTCCAGGGTCATGTCCCACCATCGCAATCCTGCCTATAGCCGTGCAGAGGATGAGATACTAACCAACTGTCTCATACAACAGTACACCCTGCTATTTTCAAGAACCAGCCAGGACCAGCATGAGCGGACTGCGCTGTGGCAAGATGTTGTCCGTAGGATAAATGACATAGGCATGCATAACCGGACTTATGAGCAGGTACAACATCACTTCAGTGATTTACTTAGACATGTCCGGCAGCGTGCGTCTGATGTCCATAGGCAACAGCTTGCCACAGGTGGTGGGGTTGCCACCCCCCCCTCACCAGAGTGGAAGAGCTGCTCCTGAGCCTGGGGGCTCCCGGCCAACAACAACAGCACACATGCATCATCATGGAGGTTGGAGCCCCCCAGCAAGTTCACATGGAGCGTGCAGGAAAGATGGCATATCTGTAGACTACTGTCACCTCTATTGTTAGATCATGCATATGTGAGATGTGTACTGTGTAGTTAGAAGATGTGGAGCCTGGTGTTGTTCAATACTGATAATCTGGAACATGATGTGTAGGCCTGTGACTGTGAACCATTGTGCTGCTGTAAGATTGCAAACCCACAGTAGCAACGCCACAGTCGTTGCCACTGACGAACTGTTTCATTTCCTTGTAGGTCCCTCTGGTGTGACAGTAAGGCAGCAGACCCATGCTGGTGAGTGTGTTCTACATTTAATATTGCTAATAAAATGTGCATGTCATAGGTGAGGTGTAGGCCATGTACACATGTAACACACCTACGCATAATGCATGCTGTGCATGTTTGCTGTGAGACTATGCACATCACAGTAACGTGAGTGGCTGTCTCAAACACATGCAATACACAGAGCATCCCAAACAATTGTGGCTACACTATAATGGACATTGGATAGGCAGTCGATACACATGCACACGACATACACAACTCCGTTATACACAGTACATGTTAATATGCTACACATGGAGTATTCAGACACATGCTGTAAGGTCACACTCCTGTATCCCAAATGTCATCCACACAGCACACATAATATACCTGAGGGGTACAGGCCTATCATGGGGCAGTGCGACACTCTCCAACACACAACGCATTCATGTTAGGCAATGCTCCCTATTGGGCACCTTACAAACCGATGTAACAACTGGCTGTGAAATGGTCAATGTAGCCATGGTACTGCGGTACAGGTACAACATGATAGGTGCCAGTCTGGCACACATAAGTAGCCTTGAGTGACCACATGATGCTACATGATGATGGCTCATGATACAACACACCATCCAGTTACAGTAACCACAGTACTACACATAGCATTCATTGCTATACACCCCAATGCTGTGTGTGTGCAAACATATGCACCTATACACAATATGCATAGCAATCACCATTTGCACAAAGTGACACATATATGTCTTGTAATGCTATTGAGTGTATAGGTCACATGACACACACTGGGTATGTGTGATGTTTAATGTTGCAGTTGAGTTGTAGCATGCCATGTCATGGCTAGCACTGGTATGTCCACAATATGTTCTACACTCACCATAACTACTGTACAATGGCTATGTTGAGCAATGGTATTCCATCAGGTATACACGCACCACTCATCCTGTGTGTATACATAGCATGCATGAGCTAAACCAGTGTCCACAATTATCTGCTAAAGACACAGATGCTCTAATCAGTAACAGATATCTATGTGACACACAGATAAACATCCAGCCATGGTATGTATACCTGTGAGTGATGGTGCACAGCACATTGCACAGCTTGTAATACTTGCACAGCAATGTTGTGTCCATGTACACATTGCATTCCAGGGTGAGGACAATCACTGAACAACAACACACATGTATCAAAGCCATGTATACTGTTATTAACAAGGACTGTCTACACTCGCACTGCATGCTGTTGAGCAACACATGTCCTGCATGCTGACACATGTGATATGACCGTTTATCTTGTGATACTGTACACCACCATCAACCGCTATTGGGTATGTTCTTGATTGCTGGTGGTGGTGGTGTGTGTGTGTGTGTGTGTGTGTGTGTGTGTGTGTGTGTGTGTGTGTGTGTGTGCGTGTGTGTGTCTCGGCTTTAGTGAGGAGTGTATTTGTATGCATGTGTGCATGTGTTCATGTGTTCATGTGTGCATGTGTGCATGTGTTCATGTGTTCATGTGTGCATGTGTGCATGTGTGCAAGTGTGCAAGTGTGCATGTGTGCATGTGTGCATTTGTTCATGTATTCTGACATCATGTACAGGTCGTAAAGTGTGTTTCCTGTCTTCCTCTCACAGGTGCTGAGGTTGGGCTGGTTCACTGCAGCAGGGAACCTGATGTCACTGGCTCAAATAGTGATAATGAGGATATGTGTGTTGAGGCACAGGCATGTTTGCCAGGGTCTGTCGTTGGGCCACCGATCGACAGTACACAGCTGTCCACCCCATCCATGCGCACAGTCATACTGCCAATACATCCCTCATCACCAATGCCCTTAGCTGAGGGACAGTCTATAGTCGGCAATGGCCAGGAGAGTGTGGTACCTATGGCACATGCATCCAGACACAGCAGCCATACCCAGAGGTCTGGAATGGTGCCACATAGGTAGATGTCTAGGGGTTCTCATCGGAGCACTGCTGGTCATCATGCCCCTGGCAGATGTGCCACAGATCTTACAACCCCACACATGTTCCAGGCTGTCATGGAGGCACAGGCACATATGGAACGGTACACCAGACAGGGACTAAAAGCACAGAGGGCACATAACACCACTTTACCTGACAGTATCTGTGACCTAGCAGGTGCCATCCATAATTACACTGAGATCATGGATAGACATTGGGATGAGACATTAGATGTCCTCCGCAATGTCATGTCCATGTGTCAGGACAGTGCGGGATGGGTGAGACGTTGACGTGGATATATGCCAGCAACATCAGCAGCTGGAAGTCGCTGCGGCTGTCCCTCAAGTCACAGCCGCTCCCATAGTGCCAGTACCAGCCCCAGCAATGTTGGGTTTGGGCAGTCCATAGACCATCCTAGAAGACCATGTGCACGTGGCTCTGGACAGTCCCAGCAGGGACCTGTGTCCAGTGTACATATGTCGACCTTTGAGGATAGTACTCAGTCTGGCTCAGTACCTGATACTGTCAGTAGCACCCCTGCCAGGCACAGGTACCATATCCATGACCGGAGACGGTGATCTGTAAAGCCTGGCAGGTACAGTCTGTGGCTGTCCCACAAATCCCCGTATATGGCAGCCACATGGTGGAACTGTGTGCATGCAGACACACACACACACATTAACTAGACACCTAGGGCTAACACATATCCGCACACATTACATCAACATTGGCCCATACCAGTACTCTTGGCCCTCACACACACACACACACACACACACACACACACACACACACACACACACACACACACACACACACATACATGTCAATTGTATGGCTCAATGTAGGCCTCTGGCAAACCAACAACACACCCTGTGCATATGATGAAACCTGTGCCACCTCCTGCCATCTGTAACATTGATGCAGGAACAGGCTAACATGGTGCTGATGCACAGGGTGAGTTTATGGCAGTATAGCAATGTTAGCATGTTGTCAGCAGTAAAGTGTAATGTTATCCTTGAAGGTGTAGCTGAGCAGCCATGATGCTTTAAAGCTATGATTGTCAATGTAGTATTGTTTACACCAGTGTTAATCCCAATAGTGTATTGTCCGCCCATGTGCCACTTGGCTGATGTGTGTAGTATTGGCAGCATGTGTTAGAGAGTGGACAGTACGTGTGGGATGTGTGCAGCACAGGTTTGCAGGTGTACATTTGTGAACATGGTGGAGGTGCACTGTCTGCATGTACGTGCATAGTGGACACATGGGCAGGGTGACATGCCCTGTATTACAGAGTGTTAACACTCCATAGTTTCTATTGGTGGCTAGTATGCATTGTACTACACACATTTTGGAACTTGGGTACACATATGTGTATGACATTGTTTGACACTGTGCTGTGGGTGATACTGTTACTATCTGTCATTGGTTTGCATTCTGGTAGTATACATAACCTCTACAGCCTGACCATAAACAATCATTAGATGATGTCTTGACAACTGACACACAGATATAGGACACACAGTAACATTTGTACCCTTCGGGAACTATACTATGCCAATAACCAGTAGTGTTCACCTGCACCCATTCCTGGGACCACTCCTGATTGCCATATAGCTCACTTAGGTACAAGCAAACACAGTAGGGATATGTCCGTCCACGTCTGGGAATGCATACTGTGGCCTATAATGTATTCTCTAGATGACACACACATCCTCCACAAGGATATCATACGGACAGATACCTGTTGTCAAACCCATGCTGTAAAACTATAAGCCAACTAAAGTATGGTAATCCACCTTTACAAAACATAGTATCCCCACAGTACCGCATAGGTAGTAGCCCCCAACATATTGACAGGTACCGATGGGTACATACAGCCAAGTGTTACATCATCTTTCCTTTGGTAATCCCATTTACAAAGGTATTTTGAAATCCCTCGGTGAATCACATAAGCAATAAGGGGTCTGCATGCATATCGACAAAGGTTGTTGTACACCTATAATGAATAGCCATCATTGACAGACTTTGCTGCATTTTAACTGGTCTGAAATATACCTCAGGCATAAACCCTCACTCACACTATTCAATAGAAACGGTAATGAGTGTGCGTGACACAGATGACCTAGGCCAGGGATCACTGCAGTGGCTGGCATTGTCACAAGCATACAGATGTGACCTAAGGTCTGGAAAGCAGCAGCACACTCTGGCAAAGATAACAGATGTGTTCATGGAGAAAGCAGGGTTCCCACCTATGAAATAATTGAGGTCACATGTACTTATATGAATTTGCCACAAAGCTACCTGACGTGCGATGCACATACTGTTGTCATTGTGATATGTCATACAGTAGTAAAAGCAAAACCCACAACACAGTCACCAGCTGTGTCACACACACTCACCAAGTGCAGGATTCAAGCCCCTACCTAACTACTTTATAATACTAGAACAGTATGCATTTACATGATGCACTATACACATTACTGGGGGTTCTCCTTTCCACAGGTATATTTGTAGGATGGTGACATCATCAGACTTGACAAAGATGGGTATACCACATTTAAGGCATTGTAGTTGTCTCTAAAAAGGTTGCTCCTCTACAAGGAAATACACACACACACACATAGCTGTCAAGTGCAGGATTCAAACCCCTACCTAATGATACTAGAGCAGTACGCATTTACACGACGCGCTATACACATTACTGGGAGTTCTCCTTTCCACAGGTATATTTGTAGGATGGTGACATCATCAGACTTGACAAAGATGGGTATACCACATTTAAGCTGTTGTAGTTGTTTCCGAAAAGGTTGCTCCTCTACAAGGAGATACACACACACACTCTCATACAGTTGTTAAGTACAGGATTCAAACCCCTACCTAACTACTTAATGATACTAGAGCAGTATGCATCTACACAACACTCTATACACATTACTGGTAGCTCTTCTTTCCACAGGTATATTTGTAGGATGGTGACATCATCAGACTAGACAAAGTGGGTTACATTAGGTGACATTAGGTGGGCTACATAGAAGGAATTTGTAGACTGGCAATGTGATCATCAAAGGAGAGTTTACTGTCTACCTGTGTCCCCAGGGCCATAATTACATTATCAGTACATACTGGATTCCCACCTATGTGGTAATTTGTGTGCACTTTGTTTTATCCAAAGGGGATGACTATGTATTATTTGGCATTCTGCTTGAGGGCATTGTTTTGACACCAGGTATCTGTCTGTGTATAACCCTTCTATAGGATGTCTGTGTCAGCCGTGGAGTCAATTATGGACCACAGTTATCAGTCATCTGCAAACTTGTTCAGCCATACTCCTCCCATGCTTGCCTGTACCTCTGAGCAGTATCTACTGAATAGGTGGGGTCCCAGGACCAATACCTGTGGGATGCCATTTGTGACTGGTTTAGAGTCGGACATGGCACCCGCAACTCTGAACATGTGTGTTTGATCTGTGAGCCAGTTGGCCACCCATCCTGTGACATAGCTGGTAATGTTCAAGATGGTAAGCTTGTCCATGATGCCAGAGTGGGGAGTTGTCAAAAGGCCTTAGTGAGGTCCAGGTGGGCTGCGTGGACTACATTCACCTGAATCTATGTCCTTGGTAACTGTTTCAAATAAGTCAACTAGGTTTAGGAGACAGGATCTACTTTTAACAAAGCCAAGTTGGGTAAAGTCCAGTGTCTGGAGATCCCCATTGTCTCTGTTTATGGGTTCCATGATAATTTGCTCCATAGCTTTGCAGACCAGGCTGAGTAGGCCTATGGGGCAATGGTTTCCTGGTTCGGTTGTGGCACCCCCTTTGTGGAGCTAGATGACTGTTGCTGTATGCCATTCCTTGGGTACATAGCCTGTGGTAAGGTTGAGTCTGGACAGTGAATGTAGGTGAGGGTGTAGTTCCTTTTGGGGGTGGTGTAAGTCGCAGCCTGGGACACCATCCAGTCCCATTGATGCTGTGTTCTTAGGTTTGGAGATGGCTGTTTCTACCTGCATGTCCATGAAGTCTGGTGCTCTGCATTCTTCTGGGATGGACACAGGCCCTTTTGGGGGTGATGTGGGTGGGAGTTTGCACTGAACTTGTCCACCAGGATGTGAGCAATGTAAGTTGGTTTAGTGTATCTTTTTTCCATTTTGCAGTAGCTGACAGCATTTTTGAGAGTTCCACCTAAATGTTTGGTATAGCTAACAAAGGTTTTGTGGCTGTTATTCTTACATTCCTTGGCAATTTGTCTTTAGAAACTGGCCTTGGATTATTTTATGAGCGATCATTGCTTCTTTCTAATAATGATCAGTGATGCCTTTCCTTATGTGAAGTTTGCTCTATCATGTGTCCGTTCCCTCCTTCTGTTGTATAGCTCATTTATGTGCGACAACCACCAGATTGGTTTCCTATATTTGGAGGAGTGCATCATGGTTTTATTTGGCATGTCTCAATACATGTATCCCTGTAGATGCTCATAGAATGCACTTGTAAATGATTCTGCAGATTGTGTAGCATTATCCTATAGCAAGGGTGCTTTTGAACTTTCCACTTTGGTCTTGAGAAGTGTGCTGTTTGCTTAAGAAACTTTCTTCACAGTGGTTTCCTTGACTGTGGGGGGGGGGTGTTATGTGGATGTCCAGTGTGATTACTTTATGATCTGATATTACCAGCAAGGGTTTTATATCTGTTTTGGAACACTGGTACCCCATGTTGGTGATGATCAGGTCCAGTATGTTGTCACCTCTAGTGGGTATGGTAACCAGCTGTTCCAGAGCATTTGAGTTTTTAAACTCTGGGAAGCATTGGGCAAAGGATGTTGTACATGAGTAATTCTCCCAGTCAGTGTTTTGGTAGTTGTAATCTCCTCATATAATGGTGTTTGCTAGCACATTTGTATTTTCCACTGTTCTCAGGAATACTGGGTGAGGTTCCTGAGACAAGATAGGTGATCTGTAGCAGGCTACAATCTGATAAGCAGCTTTGCACAATGTTAGTTGCACTTGCATGGTCACCAAGGCCTCATGCTGTGCCACTAACCTGAAGGTGTGGGTATCCATAGGGTAAATGGATACACCACTTCCTTTTGTATTTCACTCTGGGTTTTGGGGCCAAAGATCCGAGGGATTGTGAGTGTTTTACGTGGAGCATGTCCAACAGCTCTGTGTTTGACATGGCCTTGTATGTTAGGCAGAGATCACCTATGAGTAGGTGATATACGAGAGAGTACAGCTGGAGCATTGTGAGACGGTCTGTGTATGGCATGTATTTCAGGCCGCTAATGCTATTTGTGAGGTATTTCTGCAGCCTTTCCAGTTGTTGTTGATGTCTTGTGAGATACATAGCAAAAGGGGCATTGTACTCTATTATGGATCTAGTGAGTGATGAGTAGAGGGGAACAATGTCCTCTTCTATCCTGCATGAGACACCTTTTGTGATGAGGTGTGCCACATAGAAGGATTTCCGGACTACTGTGGGGATGTGATTATCACAGTTGTATCCACTGTCCACTTGTGACCCAAGGTCTCTTATTACACTTTCAGTGTTAAGTATACTACCACCTATGTTGTAGTTCATGGCTACAGAGTTTTTACCAAAGGGGATGACAATGCACTTTTTGGCATTGAGCTTGAAGCCATGGCTTTGACACCAGGCATCTGTCTCAGTGAGGCCCTTTTGTAAGATGTCCACATCTTCAGTAGTTTTGATTATGGCTCCTAGTTTGCAGTCATCTGGAAACTTCATTAGCCACAGACCTTCCATGTTAAAGTTTACTTCAGGGAAGTAGATTCCAGACAGGACAGGAGCCAGGACTGAACCCTGTGGTACTGCACTTGTCTCTGGTCTAATGTCGTACTTGGAGTCTGCTACATTCACAGTGTGTGTTCTGTCAGTTAGCCAGTTGGCATCCCATCTTGTGACATAGCAATTTATACCTAGTTTAGTGGGTTTATCTATAATTCCAGAGTGGAGGATGGTGTTGAAAGCTGTAGCAAGATCTACATAGGCTGTGTGAACCACCTTACCCTTGTCTACAGTTCTGGTGACTGCTTCAGTGACGTCTATCAGATTTAGGAGACATGATCTGCCTTTTACAAACCCAACATGGTTGTGGTCCAGTGTTTGGAGATTACCAATGTCTTTTTTTATAAGTTATATGATGATACATTCCATGGCCTTGCAGAGCAGGCTAATGGGCTACTAGATCCTGGGGACCATGGTGTCTCCCCTCTTGTGTAGTGGGATAACCATTGCTGTGCGCCATTCAGCAGGCAGAAAGCCTGAGGTGAGGCTATGACTGAACATGGTATGTAGGTAGGTGTGGTGCCTGTTCGTTCTGTAGTTTGTGTAGACCACAGCCTGGGATGTTATCTGGTCCCATGGATGTTGTGTTACTGGCTTTGGAGAGGGTTTTTTACCTGTGCAGCCGTGATGACAGCAACTTTGCAGTCTTCTGTTATGGAGATGTGCTCTTTCATAGGTGAGGGGGGGTAAAGTTAGCACTGATCCTATCTGCCAGGATGTTGGCAATATCAGTTGGGTGTGTATATTTAGTGCCATTGTGCTGTAACTCAGAGCAGATCTGAGTGTTGCCATTGAGATTCTTGACATAGCTATATAATGCTTTGTGGTTGTCTTTAGAATCAGTGTTGATTCTGTTTTCATAACTAGCTTTGGAGGATTTTATCATGGATCACAGCTTCTTACTGATGTGGACCATGGAGCTCCTCCCCTCATGGGATTTTACCCTGTTTTGCAACAGTATTTTCCTACTGTTGTGCAGTTTGTTTATGGCAGGGGAACACCAGATTGGCTTCCTTTTCTTGGAGGTTAGCGTCTTGGTTCTGTTTGGGATAGCACGATGCATGCAGTCATGTAAATGCTTATGAAGTGCAATTGTGAAGGATTAAGTAGTCATAACTGTATTGTCCATCTGCATGTGTGTCCTGCAGTTCAGCACTTCTGTCTTAAGAAGCATGACGTTGGCTTTGGAGACATTTTTTAACATGGTTTCCTTAATGAGGGTGTGGGTCCAGAATGTGGATATGTAGGGTGATTAGCTTATGGTCAGATGGGACCAATGAGGCGCTGACATCAGGTGTGGAACACCGGTCACACAGGACAAACCAAACCCCGTAACCAACACAAATAACCACAAAGTGAGCTAAATGCTACTCATTGCCAGAAGTCTCAGCCTCCAGATGCACACACTCGAGGCACTTTGAATTATGGAGAATATTGATATCTGTGCAGTATCGGTAACCTAGTTCAAGGCTCCAGACAGCACACCAGCACTACCAGGATACTACTCATTCCATACCTTCCAGCATCAGAACCTGAATCATAGCACATAGGGTGAGGGTGTATCCATATTCATCAAGGATACCTACACCTCTCTCTACATGCTCTCTACAGGATATGTACCCATAGAATGTTGCACAGCAATGTTATTCACACTCCACAGAGGTAGGGCCATGAAAACCACTTGGCATTCATGCTCTATGAGCCTGACAATTGTGTTCTACAAGGCAATGGAGCCAATCATAATGGAAGTCAACAATGCAGAGATTGGGAACCTTCACACAGTTGAGCACACACAGTTTGGCTTAATCAAACGCAGAACATGCCTCCTGAACTGGGAGGATTTCTTTGACAGTTACTAGGCTACGGATGATTGAAATGAGATTCACACAGCCTACCTATGCCTCGTTAAGGCCTTTGACACCATTCCCCAGTCAGGTATCATAGATGAACTCACCAACCTGGCCATGAATCCATACATCACAAGATGAATTGCAAACTGCCTCACAGATAGATCCCACACATTATGAGTTGCTGGCTACATGTCAGACTCTACACCAGTAACGACTGGTGTCCCCCAGGGTTCAGTCCTGGGGTCCCTCCTGTTTGGTATAGACTTCTCAAATGTACATGCCAACACAGGATAGTTGTGGTTGACTAAGTTTCCTGGGAATTGTAAAGTGTTTGCCATAATAGATTCCCCAGAAGACAGACATATTCTCCAGAAGGGACTCTTTGAGACAGATGTGTGGTGTCTGAATCATGGCCTCAAGCTCACTGTGGAAGAATGCATAATGATCCTCTTTGTTGAAAACAAAATACACACAAACTACCACATGGGTGTTACCCCCTTAAAAATGACAAGGTGATAAGGGGTCTGGGGACACAAGTAGATAGTCATCTTTCCTTTGACAGCCATGTTGCCAAAGTGATTGGGAAATCCTATGTGGCCTACCTAATCAACAAAGGTTTTGCATCAGGATCCAAATAGGTAGTGTTGGCACTCTACTCTTACATCATCAGACCCATCATTGAGTACAGTGCACCATTTTGGATGTACTCGACGTAGCATATCCAGCAGCTGTAGAGACCACATAGGTACCTCACCAAGAGCATTACTGGCCTCAAACAGTTGTGTTATGCAACACAACTGGTAAAACTACATCTGTTCTTCATTGCATACCGCCTACTCAGAGGCACACTCTACCTAACATACAGAGCCATGTCCATCACATGACTGTTGAACATGCTCCATCTACACATAACAACATTGAGTCGCCCTACAAATTCCAGGGATATGAACCTCATCAGAATGATGAATACAACATGCTGGTGGGATACAGTACCATCCCAGACACTTGCCTTACTGTGGAACAGAGTCCCAATGTACATCAGACAGAACCCCTTGCTGACACTCTTCAATTGGAACCTTGATGAGTGGCTGGGAAACAGACAGTTCATGCCAGGCATCACATCAGCAGCCCCACTAGAAAGGGGCTTAGGGTACTAACTATTAGAACTAGGCCTTGGGAGACTACCAAATGGTGTGGTGAAAGCTGCACAACTTGCGTAGGCTGATATATACCTTCATGGAGATAGTCTACTACATACCTATTGACCTATGTGACAGGTACATGTCTACAGATAGTAGATGTGTACTTCATTGTACAGTCATGTTGTACAGCAGGCACATGGACCACATACACGGTAATGCTTACAGATACTGGTGGCTGTTATGTACAGTGGGAGAGATGTGCACCTCATGTATATCGTGCCATTGGGATGTGTGCTGGATGGGACAGTCCTGGATGACTCCCTGTCATGGTCACCCTCTTACACACATCTCTGCCCATCCATCTTTGGCTTATTATACTGTGTTTCCCCTACATATATCTATAGGTACATAGGTAGGTGATAGGCTATCTGCCTGAAGACATATATTAGTATGGCCAGAGTGTGCAGCTATCACCACCCATGGAGTTAGTTCCCTAGGCCTCTGTGTAGTAGAGCTGATGAAGTATGAAGTGATCCATGATGTGACAGTTCAGTTTCACATACACTCATCAAGACTCCTTTGGAAGAGTGTCAGTGAGGGTCTCTGCTTAATGTTGGTTGGGAGCCTGTTCCAAAGCAAGGAAAGTCTGTGAATTAGTCATGTATCCCTCCAACATGTTCTATTTAATGTTGTGATGATGATATCCCTAGAGCATGTAGTGCAGTGAGCTTGGGTTTACTTCAGATAGCGCATGTACATCAGTTCTGCATTGGACATGGACCTGTCTGTTGGGCAGAGATCCCCTGAGTAGACAGTATGCAATAGAGTACAAATTGAGTTAAATTCAGTCTGGTTGCATGGAGCAACTGTTTGATGCCAGTAATCCTCTTGTTCAGGTACTTCAATGGTTTTTCCAGCTGCTGAAGGTGCCTAGTCAGATTCATCACAAGTGTGTTGTGGTACTCTCTGACGGATCTGATGACTGATGAGTAGAGGGAACCTCATTTGACCTACATGCAAAGTCCTTGGCAGTTTGTGGGAACATATAGCATGATTTTCTAACCATGTGAATATGTTTCTGGAAGTAGAGATGACTATCCACATGTGTCCATAGATCCCTTATTATAACCTCCATATTTAGGGTGTTGGCACCTATGTGGTATTTGTATGACTGTAGCTCGGGGCATAATTTTTACACCACATATGTCTAACTGAGACCCTTTTTAAGGATGTCTCTGTTGTCCCACACATCGATTATGACAACTTTTTTGCAGTCATCCACAAACTTTGCTAAACATAGCCCTCATGGTCTTTGACTGTATTTCTGAAAAGTATACACTAGACAGGAGGGGTCCCAGGACTGAGCCATGGGGGACAGCGGTTGTTACCAGCTTGAACAGGAGACCACAATTTTTACCTTGTGGGATCTATCTGTGCCCCAGTTGGCAATCCATCAGATGACATACATATTTATGCACTGGTTGTTGATTTTGTGGATACGACATGTGTCTGGGATGTTGGAAGAGGGCTTCCCAAGGTCTATGTGGGAAGTGTGTAGCTCATTTCATTGATGTATGTCCTGGGTGACTGCCTTGAAAACAGTCTAGCAGGTTTGGGAACCATGATCTGCCCCTGACCAAACCGAAATTGGTAGGGTTGGGTGTTTGCAGGCTCACAATAGCTCTGTTTATGAGTTCCATCATGATGGACTCCATGGCCTTGCAGATCAGGCTTAATAGGCTTATAAGACAATAGTTTCTATGGTCTGTTGTGCACCAACACTTGTGGAGTGTGCCAAATGTTGCTGTAACACATTCAGCAGTTTCATATCCTGTACAGAGGGTGAGTCTCGACAGACTGTTCAGGTGCAGGGTCTGTTTGTTTTGGAGTTCACATATGACACAGCTAGGGAAGCCATGTCATCCCATAGATGCCGTGTTTTTAGGTTTGGAAAGTGCTGTTTAACCATTGTATATGTGATTTCTGGGTTTTCACAGTCTCCAGGTATGATAATAGGCCCTTTTGTCAGTGAGATGGGGGTAAATATGTATGAACCTGTCTGACAAGATGTTGGCGGTGTCAGTCATGTACATGTATTAATTTACAGTTTGCACTGACTCAGAACATATATGTGTTTACATTGATATTTATGACATTGCGAAATAAAGCTTCATGGTTCTCTATGGACTCTTTGACAATATTTTTGCCAGAACATGGATTGGATAATGTTAGGAGTGCTCATTGTTTATTGATGATACTGATCGGAGATTTATTGGTCTTCTTTGAATTTTCACTTTCTCTGAACAAGTTCAGTATTTGTAGTACATAGTTTGATTATGACAGGAGTCCAATATATTGTATGGGTCTGTTTTCATATCACTGTGTGCGCAAGGCAGGATTGGTGGATAGTTACATGTTTCTGGGGTGAGAACTGCAACTGCCAGATATGTGTGGCCCACTGCTATACTCAGACATGGCCTAAGTGTGTGAGCATGCCCGGTATGACCTTTCAGTATGTTGCTGACTGACATTTGCTTCATTTGTTGAAGTGTGTGAGCATGCCCAGTATGGACATATATACTATATGTGTGTGAAAAATCAAGTTGCTTTTTACTTCAGGGCTCACCTTTGTGTTATACATCAACAGGAAGCACGCTGTGCTTGCAGGGCTTCCATGAGTCGCTTTGCATAGACTTATCAACATTTCTACATACAGGGGGGGACAGCTATTATTTGTACATTTCTACTCAGGGGTTACTGTGTGTGTACATTGGATGAGGGGTTCACCTGACACTTATACACATTTTCTAGGCCTGCACTGCTATGTCAGGTACTCCATTTCAGTTTGTACTGTTGCCTATCATACTGGCTTGAGGCATACTACTGTACTACAGAACTTAGCTTCCAATTCCACATTAATTAGTTTGTGACTTCATAGCCTACCCAAACCACATCACACTGCCTGGCCTTCTGTTATCTGTCTGCATAGGCCTGTGGGGAAGTTCAGAGGGCATGATACAGCATTTGTTTGTGTTTGGGTTAGTCTATAATTGCCCTGCTGTGTCTGTGCCAGTGAAATGCTGTCATGGCTTAGTGGTTCAGTACTGTGACTATAGTGCACAATATCCTGAGTTTGAGCCATGTCACTGCTTTTTATTTTCCTGCTGGACAGACCTGACTGGTTAAGGAACAGTAAAGCAGGTGTGAGCGTGTTTAGCTGACTTTGCCTGACTTTGCCCAATGTTGCCCAATGTTGCGCTAGTTTGCGCGGTGCGCAGCTCTGTGCAATTGTGCTTAAATATGCTAAATACTGGTAAAATGTGTTTAACACTGCTTTATATTGCTTAATATAGGGCAATAATTCCTCAGGTGGTGCTGTAGGGCTGCCTATGTCGGATGCACATAATACACTCCCTATACATGTTTGAAACGGGTAGTGTCAAGTTAGGCATCCCTTTTATTGTATGTGCGAGTCAGAGAGAGGTGTCATTTCCAGGGTTCCTACTGAGTCAGTGTATGTGCTATGCATTGCCTGTTTGCCAAGGCCAGGACATACTGGGCATGCCTCCTTCTGCCTACTGAGGCAGGCTCAGGTTGTTCTTCCTCCGAGTCATGCTGTGCCTGTGCAGGCCTTGGCAATAGTGGGGGCTGTTTGGCCCTGCCCCATGCTGTTCCTGCTGTGCAGCTGTTTTCACAGGATCATATTGTGTAGCATGGCACATACCATGACAATTTGGGTACATGTAGTTGGTGAGTACTGCAAGGCTCCACCAGATGTGTCCAGGCACTGGAACCATGACTTGAGCATCCCAAACACACGCTCAATTATGTTTCTTGTTTGTGCATGTGCCTCATTATGGAGTTCTTGTTCGGGTGTGTGTGCATTTCTGATGGGTGTCATCAGCCACGGCTCCAGTGCATATCTAGCATCCCCCACTAGGTGACCGTCAGGGATGTCCCCATTGGCAAATCTCTGGTACAGCTGCGTCAGATGCCAGATGTGGGAATCATGATAGCTTCCATGGCAGCCAGCACACACATTCATTATTATGCCCTGGGCATCGCACATGACCTGGCAGTTGATGGAGGGGAAGCCCTTGCGGTTGATGTAGATACTACCCCACTCACCAGGTGGTGCTTTGATGTGTATGTGCATGCAGTCCATTGCACCCACCACCTCAGGGTATTCCGCTATTTGGTGGAAGAGATGCATATTGCTGGCCAATGCCTCACTGGAATTGGGGAAATATACATGCTCACCGACATGTGCTGACATGGCATCCAGGAACTGGTGCAGTACCCTGGATGCTGATGCCTGTGAAACCCCCATCATATCACCAGTTGGTCTCTGGAAGGTACCTGTAGCTAGTATTTGTAGGCCAACACATACCTTGGTATCCACTGGGATGGGTTCCCCTCTGTTGGTTCTGTGTGTGAGGCATGGTTGGCAGAGCTCAACAATTTGCTGCAGGAGGTCTCTGTCCATTCTATAGCGCTCCACTATCTCCAGCTCATGTAGTCCCTGGTAGGTTACCCTGGGTCTGTACACTCTTCTCCGTCTCCTCACTGTGGTTTGCTCAGCAGCATTCACAGCATCACCACCCTCAGCACCTTGCGCATGTTGGTTTATAATAGCAATGGCAGCCCCTAATATTTTGTCAGCCTTAAGCTTTTTGAGTTTTCACTCTTTCTAAACTGCAGTGTTGCAGAGTTCTTGTGAAAAAACAGGTTAGACTGCTGTTTGCAGAGTTTATATTGCTGGGCTGGGCTAGTCAACTGCCTGTGTAATTGGCCGATTGTGATATATTTCACCTGGCAGCTCTGCTAGTTCTCCTTGGTTAACTTCCTACTACTTCTTTTCCTTCCTTTTTCCCTTTCTGTTTCCACAAGGGGCAGTGGCATGCAAACAAGCTCACATGCACGCACACTAGTGCACACTCGCCTACACGCACGCACACGAGCGCACACGCTGTGTGCCCGTTTGCAAGAAATTTCTGATATATCCATGGCGTATGCCTTTGGTTTCTTGTTTTCAGCTACTACCACTGTAAACACGTCTCTTGCAATCCTGAGCAACTCAGGGCAAACACATGCCACTGTGCTCCAATCACCTTACAGTCTTTCAGACATACCCCCCTCATGATGTCACCTATCTTCTACTCAACTACTATCCTACTCCTACACTTACACTCTAGGGACATGGCTCACATGCCAGGGAAAGTTGGGATTCACTATCCTTATCCACATTTGCATAGGATTGCCTACTAATGCTTGGTTACATCTCTCACACTGAGCTTCTCCCCCTTAGCAACCACTATTCAGTGGCCATATTGTTTGCAGCCTGCCATTCACCTGCATGGCAGGACAAGCTTTTTAGTGTAAAAGCACATTTGTGGATATTTTTCCCTTTTTTCTTTTAATTTAAAGCGCAGCATGTTTGCGCGACGCTGCGCTACGGTTAAACATCGGCGATCGGGGAAAAAAATAACATTGGATTTTGAGAATTTACAACATTTGCAAATGCCAATGGCCTTATATTTGGCCATTGGCATGCTTCTTTAACTGGATTCATCCTTTATTTGGAGCTGTCATAGCTCCATTTAGCTATTTGCAGAATGGTACTCCGTTACCAATGGAGTACAATTCTGCAGATAACACTACTCTTACACAGACAGGTTAGTGGTTCCTGGATCGCACATTTACCTCATTTGCATAGATTTCAGCAGCAAATGAGGTAATTTGCATACCATAACACTGTCCGTGCAAGAGTAGCTTTAGAAGCTCTCATGCACTCCCCTACTGGCTATTGCTGAATCACTCAGCAGACATATTGCATGTCTGTCGTCTTACACTGTCCTTACACTCCGAGCAAGCCTTCATAAATCCGGCCCTTTATCTGTTATTAATTTAGCTACACAGTCGTATATCCTATTTACTTCTGTTAAATCACATACATCTCTATGGACAATCCTAATTACTGTGTTCATTGGAGTTTTATTGACTCTCTGTAGTCTATTTCAGTCATTGATTTTAATATTTGTCCATTTCTATTAAATCAAGCAACTCTTCTCTTAGATCATTTTCTTGTAAACTGAGGGCACATTCATTTCCTGTAGGCATTCTATAGAAAGTTCCAGAGCATCTTCCTGCACCACATTCTCTTCAGCTTCATTCTGTGTCATCCATTGCTCTTTCATATGGGAGCTCACTGGCCTATCACTCCACAACATTGACTGTGTCAGAGCTGCCATCATTTTTTGTTCCTTCTTTTGCTGTACTGGTTTCCTATTAAAGGCTCCAAAATATCATCATATAGCAACTGATCAGATGTTTCCCCCTCCAAAGGTTTCTCCTTAATTTGGGGATAATTTGCTCTATCCTCCTGTGATGTTACCGGAGTTAGGTTTTCTACAATAAATCCTACACCCCGTAGGTACTCCATAACCTCAGTTTCTATTACTTTAACTTCTCCATTACTAATCTTCTTTTTTACTTTTCCTCTTTGTTTTCCTATTTTTTTTTTGTGTATGATAAAATTCTTCATGTCTGGATTCCTTTCCCTGGCATTTCTCTTCAAATATCTTTGGTGTTGCTCTTTTTGTATTGATTAGTTTTGCTTTTACCTTTGCATAAATATTGCACCATATTAAATCTGTTTTTCTTTCCCACGTCCATATTTCTTCTTCAGATATCTCCTGCTCCTCCTCTTTCTCCTTACATTGGGGACTTGCTGTTTCCTCATGTTTTGATGTAACCTGTGTTAGACTTCACAAGTATTCCTTAACTTCATCTTATATTTTTTTTAACCTCTACTTCTACTTTACTAATCTTCTGTTCTGTGTTCCCTCTTTGTAATCGTATTTTTTTATTGTGAATTATTCCATATCTGGATGCATCTCCCTGTATTTCTCTTTGTATATCTTTGTGGCTGCCTTTTTTGTGTTGATTAATTAAGCAATAACCCATGTCTGGGTGTGGGTAATGCTAGATTTACCCACGGTTGGTGTGGTTTGATCACGAGGGCGAAGCCCAAGTGGCCAAACAAAGACAACCGTGAGTAAATCTAGCATTACTCACACCCAGATGTGGGTTATTGCTATTATACAATGACATTATTTAAGAAAAAAAATACTTTTGTTAAATAATGCCTTTGTATAATACCTGCATGGTGCCCTTCCACGGTTTTCTGCTATCCTGGGGCTTTTTCTGATGTACTGCACATGCGTATGCTTACACAGGACATCAGAGCTGTGTAGAGGAAGCAACGGAGAAAGGAAGATCTCTGTTCCCTTTTTTAAAGCTATCTCGCTATGTTAAATGAGTTTAACATAGCGAGATATCTTTACAAAAAGCAACGGAGAAAGGAAGATCTCCATTGCTTTTTTTTTAAGATATCTCGCTATGTTAAACGTATAACATAGCGAGATTACAGCAACAGAGATCTTCTGTTCTCCATTGCTACCTAACACAAACAAAAAAAATCAAGACTTATACTAATGGAAAAAGTCTGGACGACCGGACCTTTTTCCATTAGTATAAGTCAGATTTACAATGCGCACGCTGGTTTGGCTGGCCAATCAGCGTGCACGTTTTGGAATACTAATCGGCAGCCATTGTATAATTTAGCTTTCTCTTTTGCATAAATATTACACCATATTAAATCTGTTTTTTCTTTCTCATATCCATATTTCTTCTTCAGATGACTCCTGCTCCTCCTGCTTCTCCTTAATTTAGGAACTCATTTCCTTATGCTGTGATGTACCCTGTGTTAGACTTCACAAGTATTCCTTAACTTCATCTTCTATTTTTTTTAACTTCTACTTTACTAATCTTCTATTCTGTGTTCCCTCTTTGTGATCTTATTTTTTTTATTCTGAATTTTTCCATATCTGGATGCATCTCCGTATATTTCTCTTTGAATATATTTGTGGTTGCCGTTTTGTGTTGATTAATTTAGCTTTATCCTTTGCATAAATATTGCACCATATCAGATCTCTCTTTCTTTCTTTCCAGTGTCCATATTTCTTTTTTATACATTTCAAAAGTCTCTAGAGTTTGTTTTTTATATTTTTGCAATTTCACAGTCACTTCCTTTTCCAAATGGCCTAAGGTTTCTTGGTCTGCATAATATTTTTCATAAATCTGTCGTATTTATGAGCACAAATATATATTTGAAGCTTCTGACAGTTGTATTCTTGTGGAAGTATTTTTCTTTCTTCTAATTTCTCTCTTAATCTTTTTGTATATCTTCTGTCTGGAAATTCCGGGCTTCTTGCACAGTAGTAACAATACATAATTTCTTTCTTATCCTCAACAGTCCACTCTTGTTTTATGGCTATTTTTTGTCCTATCCTTCTCATGATTTTTGTGGACTGCTACTCCCTTCTGCAACATAGGGGCAATCCTCCCCCTGGGCCTCGCCTGGCTCCATTGTTAGAATGTTTCCATGTCTAGAGGAATCTACACTGTCATTTTTTCCAGTCCTGGCACCAGAACACCTACAGGATTGGGCACTTTTTTATCCTGGGTCTTGTGCACCCAGCTATCTTTTTAATTTTTTAACCTATTTCTGTCCATGATATATGCAATATAAAAACAGTGTATATATCAGTGTCATCTAGGTGAGATTTTGTGAAAAACATGGTCCACCTTGTGAAGGTACTCACCAAGACATGAGGATGAATTCACTTCCAGCAATACTACCCTCCTTTGCTTGCTGACTTATCATTTTTCCATTCAGACCCTATTTGAATGTTTGAATAAATTGTTAGATATTCTAGTATCCTACAAACAATGCACCTGTTTTTTGTTGCGGTATTTGGACAACGTCATTCAGTTCATTATTATCTTACTTAACAAATGCTACTTGTTTAGATTGTCCAATAATAACTGAACAGGTGGACAATGATATCTTGCAGAACATTAAATTAGTGCCACTTTGTTTCAATGTTTGCTGAATTTTTTGAGCCACCCATTAGCCTGGGTAAATCTTTAGTAGTTTGAAAACTGCAATAGTTATTCTTATCGTTAAGGAATCATAATATCAACAGGTCAATTAGCTATTGTTACAGGTACGTTATTTGAAAAAAACAATTGAAGACGATGCCCCCCCCCCTCACACACACACACACACACACACACACACACACACACACACACACACACACACACACACACACACACATACACACACACACACACAGCCAACCATTAGCTTGTTTTGGTGCCCCTGTCCTACATCAGGTCTGCCTAGACCTCCTAACTTCTCCTAGACTTGCTCTGCAAGGGTGGGGGCCTATGAAAATCATTAGGGTGTCACAGAACCACATATTAACCTTGCTGCTGTCGGGTGTTGTAGTAAACTACCCTTGTTATCCCCTCCCCTCCCCTGGGTTCATCTGTTCCATTTGTAGGCTACACCGCACTATATATCACATCTTCCCACATGGAATGCCTAGATTAATGTGCTCCCCATAATGCTAGCTTCTCAAGACACCAGAGCTGCCAACTGAACCCAAGTCTCCTGTGCTGTAACTGGGGCTTTATCCCTCTATTCCACTGTGTTGCCCCTACAAATGTTTTTGAGTATGACTGATTTATAGCAACATGAGTTCATAGCTGTGTGTTCATACACAAAAAATCTACTTTGGTACTAAACATCAATATCAGATACATGTCAGCTGGGTCTCCATTTGGATGCTAGGCTGTGCATTTTAAATTTCTACATTATTTGTTGATTCACAGACTTGATGTGTAATCATTATATCTTGGTTACAGTTGGCAATGCCATGTTATGACAGAGGAAGACTACTAGAGCTGTTCTTTGATGTGTCTTATTGGTATCTTATTGATGTAAAATTAGATGAGGTGCCAGTAATAAGCACAACTATTAGCATTAGATTTGCAGGGCGGCCATGGTGGTGCAGCAGCCAGCATTGTCACCTCACAGCAAGTAGTTCTCCGGTTCAATCCTCAGCTGGGGTGCCTTCTATGCAGAGTCTGCAAGTCCTCCCTGTGATCCCGTGGGTTTTCTCCGGGTGCTCTGGTTTCCTCCTACATCCGAAAGACATGCTGAAGGTGGTTTGGACACTCTAAATTGGCCCTGTGTGTGTGTGTGTGTGTGTGTGTGTGTGTGTGTGTGTGTGTGTGTGTGTGTGTGTGTGTGTATGTGTGTGTGTGTGTCTTCTGTGGAAGGTTGGGTGCCAGGCTGGCAACTCGACACTGTAAAACTCCACTGCTAATCATGAGCAGACAGATGATTCACTGTGGTGACCCCTAACTGGGAAAAGTTTTACAGATTATACTATATCTATATGACATTTTTCAACAGGAGCTGGTTCTGTGCTGGACCCCTTACTGTTTGGAATTTATTTCTCAGAACTCCAGGCAAACTTGGACAGCCTATGGCTGCTGCTACTTACCTAGAAGATGTCATAATACATTCTGAAAATAAGGACTGTCATCAAGATAAAGTAAGTAGTAGTAGCTGTAGTAGACTCCTGATACAAGCTTGGATAATGATTAATGGCTCTGAGATCAAGATAGGCATGACAGGAGTAAAATACTTATGTTACATTACAGGTAGGGGAATTATAGGCACCAGAATGAAGCAAGCTGAAGCCAAGGCACCTAAAACTTGGTTGCTCCTGTACTGAGGACCAAGTGAGGGCACTCATGGGTTAGCTGGGTAGCATACCTCTCAACCTCTTAGTACAAGAAATCTGGACCAAAAAAAATTAACTTTGGGACAAAGACCCAGACATAGGGGCAGATTGTATATACTGCTCTTACAAACTTAGAAGTTGGCAGAATAAAATGTTCTGTGTTAGCATACACATTCTGGGGCCTATGAAGTCTGAAACTCAAATGTCTGTCTTTATTTAGTGATTTCAGTTTTCAATGATTTGCCAGAAAATGACAAAATTTTAAGAGGAATCAACCAAAAATATGAAGCAAAAATCTGGACATTCTTTTAGAATCCGGACAATTGAGAGGTATGCTGGGTAACATCAACATTTTATACTTCATTTTGCACCAACATCATATTTTCTTACCAATGTGACAAGAAAGAAGATGATACTAGGCAGGAAACATATTTAAGCAGTTAATGGAAATCTTGTGTTCAGAGACTGTCATAATATTTCTAGATTTTACCAGACCATTTTTAGTTTATAAAACTACGTCAGAGGTAGTCCGCAGGCCATTGATGAAGGAACAACCAATATGGTTTATAACTTGTAAGTTAAATAGGGCAGAAAACAAGTGTTCCACTATGGAGAAGGAATGCTTGTCAAACAAGTGGGTGATCTCTTCATCAAAAAGCTAGGATTTCGTATTGGCCACAGAACATGCCCCCCCCACCCCCCGATGAGGTTAAATTAGCAACAAGATGGAAGCACAAAGGTGTGTAGGTGGGAACTCTAGTTTTAGCCATTAATTTCATATTACAGCATACACCAGGCTTGGCTCATCCTAATGATGATGATGGCCTATCAAGGGCTCACTGTCTATTGGGTGGGCTTGAAGCCAATGGAATCAAGCTGTGTGTCAAAATAAACTGAAACTGATATAAAAGAATGTAAATATTGCTGCTAAATATATAGTATATAAAACTGTTGTGGTGAATTTCTGTTAATGTCCCCAATCGGGTGAGAGAGAAGAGAAATGGCTCCTGAGGGTACTCATAACCATGTGGATAGAAAGGCGTAGCCCAGATGACTGGAGAATAAGAATACTTGTGCCAGTGTACAAAAACAAAGATGACATTCACAACTGTAGGCAGTAGAGAGGAATCAAACTCCTATCACACTGCAAGAAAGTTCTAGAGAGGGTGATTGATAAATGGATATGCAGAGTAGTAGAATGTATGATGGGAGATGAGCAGTTCGGATTCAGATCAGGATGCAGCACAACTGATCCAATGTTTGCAGTAAGACAGATAGTTGAGAAGAAGCTAGAGATGAGGAAGGAGTCCAACTGGGCATTCCTAGACTTTGAAAGAGCATATGACAAGGCCCTAATTAAGCTGACCTGGGCAGTACTGAGGTGGTTCAACGTCCCTGAAACATTGGTAGAATTAGTGCAGGTTATGTACAAGGACCCAGTGACTCAAGTATGAACAGTGCTCAGCCTCACAGAGGGGTTCCCAGTGGGAGTGGGTGTACACCAGGGTTCAGTACTGAGCTCAGTACTGTTCATACTGGTGATGGAGTACATTAGCAAACAGGTTGGAGGGGACAGATCAACAAAGTTGCTGTATGCAGATGATGTGACATTACAGGCAGTCTCTGAGCTAGAACTTCAGCAAAGTACAGCGCATTGAAATGCAGAACTGAAGGCAGATGGGCTAAAACTAATTACAGATAAGACAGTGGTAATGGCAGTAAATAGGGGAAATCAGAAGAAGCTGAGAATTGAAGGGAAGATAGTGGAACAGGTAAATAGCTTCAAGTATCTGGGATGGGTAGTTGAGGAGAACAGAAGTCTGAATGAATAGGTCAAAGCTAGAATCAGAGGGGCTACAGCCAACTGGCATAGAGTGTCAGGTGTAGTCCATGACAGAATAATGCCAAAGGAGCTAAAAACTAAGGTGTACAAGACAGTGGTGCGACCACTACTACTTATGGTACAGAAACCTGGGCAGTAAAGAGAGACAAGATGAAGAAGCTAGAGGTGATAGAAATGAAGTGTCTGAGAAGAGTGGTACGATGCACTCTGTGGAACAGATGAAGAAATGAGAACATAATAGCAGAAGCTAAAGTAGCTCCAATTGCAGAAAAGATAAAAGAGAACAGATTACGGTGGTTTGGACAAGTTCAAAAAGCAGAAGACAGTCTCATGAAGAAGATCTGTGACAGACAAGAAGAAGGTAAGAGGAAACAAGGATGTCCAGCAAAGAGGTGGATGGATTGTGTGAAAGATCTGAGACAGTCATGCATGAGTTTCAAATAGGCAGGGATGTAGCATTGAATCAAGAGAGATGGCGACAGTTAACATGATTCCCTGACCCCCTGTAGAAAATGGGAAAAAGGGGGCAGATGATGATGACCACCAGCCTCAAGGGGAGCAACACAAGATAGACTAACGGGGGACTCCAATTATCTAGGTTTTCCTTGAAGGTAGCAAACGTGCAACATTACCTTATATGTAGTAGATGTTTATTCCAGAGGTGGAGGATGTGTTGGTCTATAAATCTATCATGCAGTGCATCTTATTTATCTGTTGATGAAAGTTTAATTTTTATAATCTGGTCAAGACATGATTTGTTCTGCAAAGGAATAGGAGGTCAAAGAGGAGTGAATTTTTTACTGCTTGAAAAGCTACACACCAGTCCCCATGGAGGAGTCTATACTAATCCCCATGGATGGGTCTATAAGAGACTGTATGCAGACAGGGGGATGCCTGTCTGTCCTGATAACTAAGACTTTTGAGGCCACTGATCTTTTTAGTTATGTATCCCTGAGATCACTTAATCACTTAAGTTACATGATATGTTCAGACAAAACCATGCCAAAAGGGGCATTATATTCAAGAATAGGTATGATGCGATAAGCATAAAGGAGAACTGATACATCTTTAGATCTAGATGAGTTGTCTTTGGAAATTAGATGAGCCAGACAGAAGGTTTTATGAACTACTGGAGAGAACTGATTATCAAATCATGAGGAATTATGAAAAAGGTTACCTGGATTTATAGATTAGTACTATGCTAACTGCTCTTGTGGGCCATTTTAATGAGACCTTTGTCCTAGCACTGAATGTCAATATTGTTTATTGCACAACGGAACAGCTATGAGTCAGTGTAATATATAATAACAACATTTATAGTCATCTGCAAACTTAGAAATACGTAGGCCATGACTGCTGGCCTGAAGTTCTGAAAAACAGGTGTCAAATGCCATAAGACCCAACATTAATCCCTGTTGAACACCAGTGGCAAGCTCTTTTTTTTTTTGCCTTCAGAAGCAGCACCTATGACTCTAAGCACATGAATTTTATCAAACAACCAGACAGCTTATTCACTGCACAAGATAAGGTTTATATTCACCTTAGCAAATCTATCAATAACGTCTGCACAGGGAATAGTGTCAAAGGCCTTGTCCAGGTTCAGATGTGTATATGCATTGTGTATCTGCTACAGTAAATTTTACAAAGAAGTTAATGAGTTTAGAGCAGAAAAAGCTGATTTGATGGTAATGAACTTAGAGCAGCCAAAGCTTATTTGATGGTTATATGGTTAAGATATGTTCTATGTCAAGATTAATGAGGTTTGAAATAATGCATTTGATAGCTTTTCATATGAGAACTAATGAGACTGACTGGTCTATAGTTACCATGTCCCTTGTTCGGGCCACCCTTGTGTATCAGCATTACAATGACTGTTTTCCAGTCTTCAAGAAAATAACCAGTGGGCAGGCCTACATTAAAGAGGTTAAATAAGGGTTCAGATGCTCCATATTTTGTATTAATAATTGTTCAACCTTTTACATTATCAGGCTCCATAGATGAAATGTTCTTAGCTTTTATGTGGCTAAAAGAACTTGTTACATAGTAGTTAAAGGGGATAGCTAGGATTATGTAATGCATACAATAGCAATAACTCTGGGTAGAGTAAAATTTGCACTGAATTTATCAGCTAGGATATATGAGGCTTGGCACCAGCCAAGTTGTCCTGGGACATCTTCAAGGGGGTGTTAGGTGGATATTAATGGGAGTTCAATGGGTTGGGGAGGTGAAAGGGTTAAACGGTGGGAGGGGTGATTGGAAGGAAATGAGATAAAGGTGGGAGGTGCTTAAGGGATTTAGATGAGTGTAGCTGGGTAAGTAGTCACATTTTGGCGTGAACTTTCTACTGCAATTTTCACGTCCATGACGACCTGTAGCTGGTTGCGAACAAGTAGGCTTTGGCTTAATTTTGGTAAGAGGGGAAATTGGGTTAATGGTACTGGTGTGGGTTTTTTTTCCCCTCTCTCTCTTCTCTCTCCTTGGGGGAGGTTTTCATTGTTGCAGGGTATGGTGGTATGGTGCTGCTTGAGTTACAAATATTTTCTTTGCTGCAATTCATGTGGAGAAATGGTCTCTGTTATTTTAGCAGGCTTTCTGGATAGTTTTGTCTGGGTGACAGCCTCTTCCAGTATACATGTCCATCTCTATCCCTTATTGCTTACTGGTTATCAGTTTATCAAGCCCTGTTGGACTCAGAATTCCTTTATGTTTCGATGGGAGGAGGTTTTCCTTATTGGTGCCTTTAGCCCCCCCCCTTTGTTTTCTTTTGTGGTGAGGGGAGGTTATGAAGTGGAGAAGTTTCCAGTCGAATTCATGCAATTTTGAGTAGTCAGAGCAGAGTGTGGGAATACTGATGGATTGTTTGCTTCATTATGTTCTTGACGTTTTCTTTCACTCTGGGAATCTGTTGCAGGGGGAATAGTTAGTACACAGCTCTACAAACCTCTAGAAGGTGTAATAGCAGTTGGATCTGCAGGTTCATTTACTTGGGGGGGCAACCTTACTCTTGGGCACAATGATCCTGTGTATATTGCCTTCAGAGGTATGTTCACTCTGCAGATGATAAAGGGTTAAGTGTTTCAGCATTCTCCATAGATGCGTGCAGTATGGGAGGTATGTGTGAGGGGTGAGCTACATGTGCAATCCTGCCTCATAATTCAGGCAGCCAAAGGGTCAGCATTTCATTAGGCAACCACTATAAAGTAAAAGTGAAGTGCTTGGTAGAGGTATAATGTTTATGCAAGTGGAGGGTTGAGTGCCAAGCTTGAAATGGTAGTGATTGCCTGTTTGAGGCTTGATCGCTTATAAATCCTAACTATACAGATCTCAATGGCTTACCAGATTCTGCATCATGTTGCAGATCCTTTTGTCTTAAAGATGTGGCTGAAGTTAAAAATAACAACAGACATTGATAGGCATGGGTATGTGTAGTCCACATGGAGATGATGAGCTCAATGCATTATAAAAAAAAAAAGGGGGGGGGGGATGAGCAGCAGAGTAGAAGTGGTACTATGGTCAACAACTTTGTGAGGACATGAATTTAGCGAGGGGATGGCATGCCACTGAGAAGGAAACCTAGTGACTTTGACTGCAGTTTCAGGCCAGCTTTTGGCAATCATGTTGCCTGTGTTTCTTGTATTTTAATCCTGTCAGGCCGTGAGGGCCTGTATCAGGGGTGAGGCTTTTTGTAATGTCATGGGGTGGTGCATGTCATTTGTGCCGAGAGGCTTGGAGACCTGGATAAATGGGTGGTACAACTATTATGGCACCCAAAAGGTGTGTGCATTTTGGATGTGTGAGTGAACACTCAGCAGTTCTCTTTAAGCTGAAAAGCCAGTCTGTGAGTTGGATTTCGGTGCCTGTACTTTTCAGCTTGGTTGTGACAAATATGTGTCATCTGAAATAACGGAGATGATGTGGTGTTATTTTGGTTTTTGAGTGCAGTGTATGATGGTTAGGGATATCATGGTCTCTTGTCCTAGGTTTGTTCTCTCTTTCAGTTAAGGAAAGGATGTGAGCATACTGAGAAATACCCGCAAGTATTGTCCACTTGGTGCATGCGCAGTTGTGGCCTTTGTCAGTGGCTTTGTTTGTTGAGTTACAAGATCAGATAGGAGGGAGGCTGCTATCAGATACAGCAGGTTTACAGGGGGGGTGATGATGATGACAACTGAGTTTTGGTTTGGTGAGGCTTTGCTTGAATCAGACACTTCTATTCTCACCACTAAGATTTAAGGTGCTTCTCCATGATATGCTGTGCCTTATATTTTTCCCTGCATTGCATGGCTTTGATGCAGTTTGAATAGGTTCAAAGCACTGCGGTGTGGGTGCAGTGAATCTGAGGGCTTGGATTGTGTTGCCTCAAACAATCTTCCTCCTCTGTAACTTACGAATTTCACTTGATGTGCTACAGTGATTACCGTTGGAGGCAGAGCCAATAAATCAGATGCTTGGGAATTACAAACAGTATGTTTTGAAAGCCTTTGAGTTTTGGGTGTTGAGAGTTTTGTCAGTGTGTGTTTGCCTTGCTGATGGACAATGTACTGTACAACACATGTATGCAGTAACTAAAATTGTATGGATCTGCTTATGTAAGGATGAACGATTTTATACCTATGTAGTTTGTTTTTTGTATTGAGACAAGGGACGTTTCACTGGTGCTGTCATGTTCCTTGCCCTTCCCATCATGCATTTCTCTTAGTTTCAGTTCTTCCTTTACTCAGGATGGGCTCAGTTATAGGAAAAAAAACCCTTCGAAAGCCAGGCCCACAGTTGTCATATCGTCAGTCGAGACAGAAGGGCAGACATGCTATCTCCCCCTGCTCATTACTGGTTGAGTAAATGTTTGCAAGCGTGGTAATATTTGATATTGGTGGAGTGCCATGTTTGTTTCATACATGGATGTGATTACCATAGTTTGAAATTTACTTCCTAAGCCTTTAGGTAATTGCTCATGTCATGTTGTTTTTACTCACTCTTGTTTGTGGTTGGATGTTTTGCGTCCCGTATTCGTGACTCACTGTCAGTGAGCACAACCGAATTAGGTATCATATTTCATTGTACTTCAGGGAATAGTTGATCTGTCTACCATATGGCTGCGAGAATAGCAGTAAGGGTTAAGGTGCTTGCCATATGGCTACAATGTGCAGGGCTTGACTCTCACTAGGACTAATTGGCTAATTTTGTAATGGCTCACAAGGGTAGGTGTCTGTCTCACAGCCATAACATGCAGAGTTTGATTCTTATAAGGGATAAGTGGCTAAATTTGGGAATGGTTCACAGGGGTGAGGGTGATTAACCCAAAGACCCCCTTAAACATGAGCAAGGTTGTAGGCACCTGTTCATTATATATGACGTACTTTGCTATTAAACTTTCAGTAGGATATAATTCCATGCAGTTAGATATTAAACATTGTTTTAACCCTAAACCACATATGAAGCTGCTAGATTAACTGGTTTTCTGTTAAATGAGGTTGAGTGGGGTGGTGCTTGGGTGCACGCCCTCAGCTGTGCGAATTTTGCAGGGTGTCCAAGGTTTTGTCCATATTTTGTTGGACAGATATGCCCTCTGTTCATCATGGACTTTTTGTGGCATGTTGTACCAAATCATGGTTAGGTCATTGGGTGATAGTTGCTTCAGTTTGTCTGCATGTTCTTTGGAGTAAGATTAATGACACGGGACCCTCTTTTATTCCAGCGTCATTACAGGTTAGCATGCTTATGGTAGCACAAGCTAAATGGCCAACCATAGCTTACTTATCAGTACTCTAAAAGCACAATCTCTTGACCCACAAGCTATTCTTTGGTTTAAATCCTATCTAGATAACAGACATCAAGCAGTACTCTGGGACAACAATCTTTCCACACCCCTCCCTGTGAACACTGGAGTCCCTCAAGGCTCTATCCTAGGCCCTCTTCTTTTTTCTATCTTTATTAACAATCTCTACACTATTGTTCCACAAGCCATTTGCATACAATACGCTGATGACTCTACTCTAATCTGTACTGCCAAGTCCTCATCCTCTCTCCAAACCCTTACTCAAACGGTATTTAACTCTGTAGAAAAATGGTTTTCTGATCAATGTCTCCTCCTCAACCCCAAGAAAACCAAACTATTACTCTTCACTCCCACTCAAAAATTGTCACAGATCCACTTCACTATTAACTCCTATAATGGAACTTGTATCTCCCCTGATCCTACTGCACGCCTTCTGGGTATGACCATTGATCACAACCTCAGCTTTGATGACCAGATCAATAATACTATTCAAACTATCAATAAAAAACTAGGCTCTCTGTATAGAATCAAACCCTTCCTTACACAACTGGCTAGAACTTCCATTGCCCAGGCTCATCTTACTTCTACCCTATTCTATGCTTCTGCCATTTATACCAATCTATCTAAGCACAATCTTACCAAGCTTGAATCTAGCAATAATAATATAGTCAGATTTGCTACTGGCTCTCCCTATAGAACCCACCACTGTCTCAACCTCAAACAACTCAAATGGTTAGAACTACAAAACCAACTATGATATAATCAACTTGTAATCACACAAAAAATTCTGTACCACCCTGCTAATACTCCTATCCTCTCTAACCTGATCTCCCCATATAAAAATCTTACAATGCTACGCTCAGCTAGCAAGTTACTAATTGCCAACATTAAATCTAATAACAAAGCTGGGGACTCACTCTTTACCAATGTGGTGGGCAGAATCTGGAACAACCTTCCTACAACACTAACCTCTCTTTCATCTACTCCACTCTTTAAGAAACACCTCAAAGATCACCTAAAAATACATTGGCTATGTCCCTGCTCAATGCCCGACTAAGTATTCTTATTCTCCTTTCTCTGCCCCTTTTTCCCCTACCTCCTGGGCTACTGCCCCACCATAGTTCTAACTATTACAAGCTAACTCTTCTCTATTTATATCTTCCAGCCTACTCTCTTCTCCCTCTTTGACTAAGTGAATGTCAATTTGCTTTTCTTTCCAATTTACTTTTCTTGTCAAATATTGTATGAACTTGTGCTGATTGTACCTTATAACTCATGGCTTAATTGCTGTTTAAAACCTATACCAAGACTTTGTAACTTTGATCACTCAAATTGCTTGTACTCTCTTTACAATCATTTTGTGCTTCAAAATGTATTTTTAAGCTTGCTTTTAATTCTAACTATTGTATGTAGTAATCTTATCATACTTGGAGCTTTTCTCCCCTCTACTGAAAAAGGATATGTATCCAGCTAGACTAGCCCGGTCAACAAATATAAAATAAATAAATAAATAAATAAATAAATAAATATTACTTTTTGTAACATATAACTCATTGAATGACTGGTGTCAAAAACATGGCCTCAAGCCAATGCCAGAAAATGCATCATAATCCCCTTTGGGAGGTGGGCATCCTCACATGTTATCACATTAATAACAGCATCCTAACTACAAAATTGGTAGTGAAGGATTTGGGCACCCAGGTTGTTAGCAAACTGGCTTTTGACCACCGTGTTGCTTCCATTGAACGGAAAGCTTTTTACCTGCCTCACCTCATAAGTGAGTTTACCTCACTTTTCCATTGCCCAGGCTGCTATTAAAGAAGAGAGAAGACAGTCCCTAGTTGAGATGGAGATTTTGGTCTGGTCAGCAGAGATTTTGTCAGTTAGCTGGATGGTGGATTTATTTAGGATAGTGTGCAGGTGGGTAGGTTGGTGTTATATGCGTTATGTAGTCCAGATGATTTATACTTGTTTCTCTTTTCAGATGGTACTTCCATGGGGGTTTCTGCTGGTGGGTTGCGATGTGAAGAGGTGACAGATGGTGTCAAGAGAAATTCATGTTAAGGCAAACCTAGTATTGTCACTTTGTAAGTATGTAAGAGTAATATTTAATATTGTACCTAGCTTTGAGCCACTGTCTCCCTGTTACCGATAGCTTGGGCCACATTTCTTGCTCTAAAAGGTTGAACGGTATCATTGTATTGATGTTTGTTATCAACTTTAAGAAATTCATATGATGGTTTAAAGGTATAGTATAGGACTTTTAATAAAATGTTTTAGTTCTGTTGGCCATTGATAGCAGTTGGAGGTTAAAGGATAGGTTGTCCTTGAAGATGTCCTGAAATATGTTCTGTATTTTGGATGTTTTACATGTATTTTCTTTCTTGCAGATGGGGTCTTGGAATGCTGTGGCTGTAGTTTGAAATAGGTGGGTATAAGGTGGAGCCTTCTTGTTCCTATTTAAAGGTTTAATTTTGTCTTTTTCTTTGTAGATGATGGTGTGCCAAGTTCCATTGATGAGATACAGTGAGTTTGGAGATGATCATACTTTGGTGTCGAATAAGCGGTGGGGTCATTGGGTGAGCAATCAGAAATGGATAGGGTAAAAGGCAAGCACAGTGATTCAGAAGAAGAAGAAAGAAGCACAACCAACTTTTTGTTTACTCTAGAATAAGTATTAATGTTTTATGACCTCATTTGATTGCGATACAGGATAATGTACAATCCATGGCAGAATTAAGAGTTTTAATATTTCAATATCATGGGATGCAGTGGTGCAGCAATTTGCGTCATTTCACAGATAGAGGTTCTTCAGTCTGATTGTCGGCCAGTTTTTTGGGCCTTGCATGCCCTCCTTGTGTTTGTATGGGTTTTGCTGGGTACCTCTGGGTTTTCTTCCATGCTTCTAAGTTGCTAGTTACTGAATATTGGATATATTTGTATGGGAAGACATATAGATCACATACGTTAGATGGTCATCATAGTGAGAATGGTTTTGCTGCATGTTTAAATCTGAATGCAGGTTTCAATGGAAGTCCTGATCACTTGGGTGGGCACTTTGAAGTTACAAATGAGTGCTGAGTGAGTAACAGTCAATGTCCTGATGGAAATGGACTTGAAAGGCAATGGGTTTTGTTTTTGTGGATGCGGGATGGGGTTGGCATGTTACTAATCTTGTGTTGACCAGGTGGCATAGGGCATTTTTCATTCTGGTATAATCTGGTTTTGACCTGTGGTATTGGGAAATTTCAGTTTGGTATATTGTTGGTGGCATTCAATGGTATTACTAGAGTAAAGAGGGGTCAGACTGCTAAAGCCATTATGGGGTTTAGGTGCCTTACTTTTGATATAGGTAGTTCATGTTGGCAAGGATGTTGTTACATGGCATTTTGAAGTTTCTCAGGTCTGGCATGTCATTGGGCAAGTAAAAGGAATTATTTGGGAAGGGTGATATGCAATTGCTTTAATTTGGTGGTTGGGGTTGAGTATTCTTGCTCCAGTGGCATGTGATGCTTTGGTAAGCATTAGGTAATTGCCAGGGGCTGGTAATGTCCTGGTGATTATTGTATACTGAATGATGTTTGGCCTTATCCTCTAAGGGTGGCTAGCTGATGGAAGTTGGTGGTGAGGAGGAACAGCCTGGGCAGGCTGGTGGTGGAAAAGAGGGACAGGCTTGCCATCTTCTGTTCCTCCTCTGGTGTCTGGTGGTGCATTTCAAGGAGTTTTGTTCTTATTTGGTTTGAAGGTAATTCAGTGAATCATTTATGAAGCTTCATAAGTAAAGTAAGTGAGCAAAGGTATGGACACTGCTTACTGGACAGGATGAACAGGTACGCTGTCCTGATTAACATTGCAAAGATGTTTATGCTGTGTTTAAAATTGACTACACTATGTCCAGTTGTATTTAACAAATTTTGGTAATCAAAGTTATGTTATGGTAGTTTTAATAAAGGTCGTCAAATGGCATTCAGTGTGTGTTGTGTTTATTGAAGGGGACGGGGACAATTGCTATTTCTGTAAAGTCACTGTGAGCAGTATCATTGTGGACTAACTCTAAATGGTGTTAGTTGTTAGTTTTTAACTTCCTGACTAAAGAAATAATTGTAGTTATTTTTGGTTTTAGTTACTATTTTAAGTTCATACTGGATCTTTAGAACCACTGCAAATTATTTTTGTACTCTATGCCACCTGCAATCTGGCTCCCATGTAAAACAAAAAAACAAAAAAGGGCTCTTCTTGTTACATCAATTTAAAAAAAAGTATTTTTTTTTCTTGTAAACTGTAAGAAACAAATTCCTACATTCGTGGCAAGAAGCTGCTACACTTCATATCACCCACGGCGTGCTACATTCAGTTTTGACCGCAAATGCAATAGCAGCATTTATAAATACCACTATGCATTGATGAGTTATTGGAATTGGTTGATTGCACTCTAATACTTTGTGCCCAGGGTGACTGCCCCTTCTCCCCACCCTAGTTATGTTAATGATTCCATTAAGCTATTTACTATTTTGCTTAATTGTACTCTTAAGGTGAGTAAAATGAGACCTCTTATAAATATTAATTCATTCCTCATTATAAAATTTATTTATATAGGTATTTGTATATAGAAGTCTGTTTTTAATATTCTCATTATATTTGGTTTGGTTTGGATAGGGACTGCCTTATCAATGAAACAATTTGAGCTGCAATAAAAGTCAGAGGTATTGGCCGTGGCTTTAGCAGTGGGGTCCATCAAAGGAGAATTGCAGCAGAAGTTATTTAGGTCATCAAGTAATTGAAGAAGGTTTGCTTTTGAGAATCACCTTAACATAGAAGTATATGTAGTGGATGTACCATCAGCTTTAAAGGAAAAGGTTATCAATTTATGGTCTGATTTAAGAAGACAGAATAATACATATAGAGGTGTGCAAAAGTGGCTGGATTTCTTTGGACAAAATCAAAAATATCTGGGCCCTTAGCACGATGGTTAAAAATTTGCAAAAGAGAGTTAGCATTTACAATGTTATGAATGGGGCCCCTCCAATGGATGGACATAACTAGCCTAGATGACCTACAAAACACAGACATGGCCAAATTGGTGGAATAAGATCTGTATGGGGTACACACATATGCTGCCCCACTCCAGACTGCTGTTCAGCGTGGGTGTGGTATAGTGATAACCTGATCAAGTATGTGCAGACTGTGATCTATGCAATGGCCATCTTGCATGGTCACCATATGCAAGACCTTTTATAGTTTCTGTCCATGACCAATACCGGGGTACATGGTGCTGATGATATACTGGCTAACATCCTTATGAAGGTGGCCATGAATGCAATATGAGCCAACATAGACGGCATGAGTCCAGTCATGGCATTGTCTCTGGATACACCTGGCAATGCCAAAGCTTCTAGAGGCCATGCAATACACCAGTCAACACAAATTACTCAGTGTGTTGTAACCGCTGCCTGCACCCAGGTTACATCTATGAACATCTGTTATTTGATGGCTTGAGATGCCCACATATCTGGAGTCAGCTGTGACAGCTACCCTTTCCTTAAACCACTGTTAACATCATGTGGAGGATACCCACATGCCAGATGTGGTTTTCTGTCTGCAACCTTAGGCCATGAGGTAGTAGTAGCACTGCTGTTGGTCAAGAGGGAGCCCCCATGACAGGAATGATGACTACCAATGCACTGCATCTCCTAGGCACCAGCTGACAGTTAGCTGCAATGTCACCCCAGGCAATGGGAACAGGTCCATACAGGATGGAGACAAAGACTGTCAATCTGTCCTCGGACTGTGACTCTACCAGTGAGTCAGCATCATCTTCATTCCTTTTTCACAGGTGCTCATCTCAGCCTGTTCTCCTCTCCCAGCCATCCTATAATAGTGATCCAAACTGTGACTATGCAATACATGAAATAGCAGAGTAATAGTGCCCACCCTGGAATCTGTGATGCCCTTTTGTTTTCATACAAGTGACAGGTAGATGCATGCTGGCAATTAAGGAGCACTTTACTGTGCTCACAAAATCCTCTAAGTCTGAACACCTGATGTATTGAAGGAGCCCATATGCAGTGGTCAGTGTGTGCTGCCTCATGTCACTGTGTGCGGAGTCATTACATAACATATGCAGCATGGTTACTAATCTGACTGTTCTCCATGTGGAATACTTGATGTCTGACCACTCCCAGAACCCATTACATATCTTATGGTATAGTACCCAATTGTCTCACCATGCAGAGATGTCACAATTGACTCATCATCTCTGTGGTTTGCTCTCCATAATCAGCTGCAGTACTTTCCTCTACTCTGTTGCATGCCTTTTGTGAAGTTGACCTTATCAGACCATCAGCACTCTTCTGGCACTGCAGTACTGTGGAATGCCTCCTACCTATGGCATCAGGATCACTGTGTGCCACATACAGCCCCATAAAGGCTGGTTTAAATACTCTCTCCCATGAATGCATTAACCAAGGGTCTTTTGTGCTTGTAGCAGGATTTAATTCTTGATACGGCTGAACTTGTCTAACTTCTGCCATCCTCCTGCCACTTATAGAGGAGCTGCATGGACCTAGGAAGACAGTAGACCATATTAGTGCATTGGCAATGTATAGCTACAATGAGGTACTTATGACACACACTGCTGCTTTGAGTAATGAGAACAAGACAGGGTAGCACAGGCATGGTAGATAGTGGGGACAACAGTTATGCTGGACTTTAGAGTATCCAACTGGCCAGTTTGATGGGGAATGGTAGGGAAGCACCTTGGCTAGGATATGGATCAGAGTGTCATTCACTGACCAATACTAAGTTGTTGATCCAGAGGATAGTTATCAACCTAGCTACAACACTCCAAAATCATATGTACCACTGGCAACAATAATTTATACCTATTTTTGAATCACTTTCAATGAGGGCTTGAGGAACTAGACCTGGGGTGTATGTATGATTGCCCATCCACTCATCCAGGTTATGTCTTCTGAGGGGATAAATTGCTTTACATCTAAAAGGAATCTATTCCATAAAGGAGGGATTATCTGGGATAGATATCTGTCATGTTAGCAGGCCGTATCTATGTTCTGATGGAAGTTAAGATCTCTTTAACAATTACTGAAGGCAATATTTCTTTTGCGGATGTACAGGAGGTCACATAGGACTGGATCCTTCAAGGCACTGTAAGTTAGACAGAAGTTATCCCTCAAAAGTCTGAAGGAAATAGTGGTAGTCTAGGTAGCTCAAGGAAGGCATGCCCTTAATTATCTTAAAGGTCTCTCATATATCTGACACCATGACTCACTAGGAATCAGAATATTAGAGGGTACAGGAATATCATGGGCACTGATGGTAGATGAGCTCTGTATGTGAAGGGCAGGCAGATTGCTCACAGCTATCTCTAACAGTTGAATAATATCTAAACCACTATTATAACCATACATCCAGCAGTGCATCTATTGCATAGCCCCAAGCAGAGGGAGACAGGTATATGATAGTTTTATAATACAGACTAGGGAAGATGCGGGAGGGAGTTGGTGGCATTCCTGCTGCAGTGACCTGTGATCCTAAAGGTGTACCAATGTATAACCTACACACCATATAACCTAAGGTGTATGTTGTGACCAAGCATATTGCTGAAAACTAGACTTAACCGCATTTGCATTACTGTTACAAAATGCTGTACACAGACTAGTATTCCCATGGATATGATACTGCTGCAGTACCCCTTACTGCAGTGCAATATGATACTGCTGCAGTACCCCTTACTGCAATGCGATACGATACTGTTGTAGTACCCTTTATTGCAGTGCAATATGATACTGCTGCAGTACCCCTTACTGCAGTGCAATTACTGCAGTGTGATATGATACTGCTGCAGTACCCCTTACTGCAGTGCTGTAGACCACTGAGCACTTCATCTGGGCTTCATCATGTGCAATATCTACTTTGATGCTGCCACATAGTGCTTAACACTGCTCATATAAGTCCCTGATGATTCTTGCTACATGTTTTCATGGAAAACATGGCAGATCACCCCCCAAAATGCTAATGTATAGCTTGTTGTAATGTATATAACTTAATGAGACAAGATTCCTCTGGTGTCTATGAATTGTCATGTTTCTTGGCAGAACATTAGATACAAAAATGTTCTCATGTTAATTCACAATGTACTATGAACAGGCTGGCTGTGCATGTATATCTGTAATGCTACATCTCCTGCTCATCCAAAATGTAGTATGAACAGACTATCTCCTGTATAGCTTTTCTTTAAAGCACACAGTAGTAGCTGGGCATTACCAGTGGATATTCATCCTAATTGTTGTAACTCTCAGATGCTTTCTCATTTGTTTTGTGCGATGAGGAATGAGATGCTTCCTCTATGAAACCTCAAATAACAAGATACTAAAATATCAAACACAAACACTCAAAATACAAAAAGGATGCAATCTCCAACTGTAAGCATTTTTTAGCAGGGGAAAGCAGCCTAGCGCCTCTTTCTGTGGGTCAGACCCAAACACTCCCTTAACATATAGACACAAATTTCACTTGCCTAGGCTAAAAGAAAAGAGAAAACATCCCAAAATAAAGGAATCTTTGTGGGCGCATACTTAGAAATCATACCAGCAATGACTTCTAATGGAAAGCAGTGATGAGTGTGCTGTTTATTAAAGCACTTGATGGTTGGGAAGCTTGATCACCGACAACTCCCTGGCCCTACTTTATATGCTTTCAGGTATGTCAATCTGCTTTACTTAATTTTTTCCACCTTGTCTACCTCATTAAATTACAGCTTTCTGCCTGCATGTGCAATATATCCCTTCTTAGATATTCATGTATGTTCTGCACTAAAGGTTATTACTCTAAGTGGCACAAACCATCTACTCCCATGAAGTGCATCTCTATAAATTCCGGCTTATGAATTTAAGAATTTGATATAATTAATACCTTAGACATTTATTTATATCTTTAACAAAAACAGTTCAACATTGCAAATCCAATGACCCTATTTTTTTTTAGTTTAAAATTACATAACAATGTTAAATGCCATTCACAAAACTAAACTTCACTACACATGCTACAACATACGTGAATTGTCTTTGTACAAAAAAAAAAAAAAAGAAATTCTGAAAAAATAAAATTTATAAATGTTTTAAAATTAAAACTTACTGTGCAGTATTTCTCGTTAACCCAGAATGCCCTTTCACCCTTACTTCTCACACAAAACGAGACTTATCAATCAAGGCTTCCAAAAGAAGGCATCTTTGGAAGAATTCTATGGTATATTTGAGTAATTTATTTAGAAAAGCAAAATAATAATAATAATATTAATAATAATAATAATAATAATAACAACTATAAAGAAGAACAATGATGCTGTGGCATCACAGTCGGCAGAATAAGTTAGCATAACATTTACTCTTTTTTAATTAAAAGAAAGGGATACTTCATGAAAGAATGCTTTCTGAAGCAAAGCTCCTGTAGAAGGGCAAAGTTGTGCAGCAAAGCGATTGCTGATAAACTGAAGGGCTGCACCCATATTATATTACTAAATTGTTTGTATATCTGTTTCATTACTGCACATCTATGTCATGTGAAAGAAGGACTCTTCAAACAATTCTGCCTCGGCACCATGCAAACTGAGTGCACCAAAACAGCACCAGTAGAAAAGAATGTATTCTCAGAGTGCGTTCCCTAGTTATAACATTCCCTGTTATCATGTACTATTCCAAGGATGCTATCACTATGGCATACTGCCTACTTCATTATCCATGTATCGGTTTAATAAAATATTGAATTATTTTATGTAGCTTTTGGGTTTTCGTATTGCTGTCATCCTGCATGACTCTATGCACATCACTAAACATTTGCAGAACCTTGCATTTCCTGGTGATTTTGGTGTCTCGTTCCTCAGTATTTTGCATATCTATATAACATTTTTTTCTTTTGCACATTAGCTTTATTCCCCATTACTCTGGCATATAAATTAAATGCTGTGCAGTTGAGTATGATACAGTTTTGTGCTGTGTGTCTAAAATAGTAATGTGCATGTTTGTTTTTCCATTCTACTACAAGTGCTAACATGCTGTTTACTCGCTGACACTTGCTCAAAAAAGCAGGTGGTCTAAATCTCACTAATTCGATCCCCCATAATTACTTATGCTTTTCCATTCCCCTATCCTACAAAGCTGTATAGCTCTATCAGAATCCTAAGTCTAACCCTAAAACACCCTTCTCACTTCCTAACCCTAAAACTGTCTTCCTTTTCCCTAAACTTAAAATCTCCTTCTTGCTCAATAATCGTAAGACTCCTTTCTCACTTTCTGCCTCAAAGATTCCCTTTCCTCTCTCCATCCCTAAGACTCCCTTCTCACTCCCTAACACTAAAACTCTCTTCAGACTCTTAGAACTTAAAATTCACCCTCCTCCTCCTTAAACCTAACTCCCCCTTGCTGACTGTTGCCCAAATCTACACTCCCACCCCCTCCTTCTCCTTCACCATGGCCGCTGCACTTACCTTGTCCAAACTTAGTTAATTTGTTTGGGGATGCAGTTGTTTGCCTGAAATCATATTCCAGTTTGAGTACAAAACAATTAGCAGCCTTGCCGAACATTCTTGTTTTTCAGGATTACACAACTTATTCGTTTTTCTTTTTCACAGAAAAGCTTTAATTCTTTTACTGTCTTATGCAATACAGACTTGATGCACATAGTGTGGAGTTCAGTGCATCCAACTGGTCAGACTCAGGACTGGCCCTTTATGAATCCCGTCCTGAATTCTTAACTCAGAATTATGTCATTTGTTATCTTCACAGAGGAATTATGACTTGAAATAGACAGGTAGGTTTGAGAGAGTCACTAAAATACAGAGTAGGCAAGGAGTGAAAAAAAAAAAATAGGCAGCCATGACATGAATAATCAGGGCTTCCTTGCAGCATTGCTAGGCCTTTAAAAAAATAAATGCCTTCTCAGAGTGATAAGCGAAGGCATGCAGAAAGCAGTATATATGTGAATATGAGGACAAACTAGCAGATATTATGAGGTAGCACTGCATCCGTATAACAAAAACGTGGGTCATGAAATCTAGAAGGCAGTGGGAGAAATAGGACAGAAACTTCCATGTAGGAAGACAACACGCTTTACCATGCTCAACAGTATGGGTTATTTCATACTTTGCAATTAATATTGTAAATGGATATCAGTGTCAGAACAACAGCCATCGCTATAAATAACATTTAACACAGCTGAAAACTAAAAAATATTGTCAAACTTGGTTCGGTCTACCTACATTTATGTATATTAACTCACACATATGCCAAACATATTGGATGTTTAGTATAACATTGTGTTCAGAGCACTTACTTAGCTCAGTGGAACATGCTGCCAGTGATAAACAAACAACACCATGTGATGTGGAAAGCGTAGGGTGTATGAAGACCAAGTTGACATACTTTGGCTGCATATGCAAAACTAATATTAAAGATGACACTGATAACAACACTTGCAACACATTTGTTCTTGTTGCTTAGTGATTACAGCATCAGCTGAAAATGTTCCCTTTTGCCTTTTAAAAATAGAAACCAGAGGCTTGCCTGGTTTAGGCCAAATATTACTATAGAGTGTGCGGAAATAATGTGAAACCAAAGTATTATATGACTGTAAAGGAGTAACTGTCACAGATAAACATCTTTCATACAGTTTCATGTTTTGTTGAAAGGAAATTGTTAAATGAAATGGCGATATCTGCAATAATTAAAACATAGAAGCAATATTAACATTAGTTTATTTTGTGTAATACTAAACATAACAATAAAGACCTTCATTCCGATTGACAGCCTTGGTCTGTTTTGTTTTACGTCATGGCCCAATAATGGCAAACACTTAGAGTCGGCAAACCTATCTTTAGCAAGATAATAATATGAGATCTCTGGATGAATGTGTTTGGCCCAAACAATAGTTATTCTCAGAGTGTATGTTATTTATTTATTTTTTTCCCTTTTAGATAGGAGTGTTTCAAGAAGGATATCTGACGTGTACTTTACTGAAAATGGTCACAGCAGTGATATAATACTAAAAATACAGTGAACATGCATGAAAAAGAAAAAAATAAATCAATAAAAAATAAAAGCAACATATACTGAGACAAACTATAAGAAATTCAGGAAGAACATTGCTGCTGCAATTCTCCATTGAAATATGGAAAGACATGGAAAAGAGGAGTTCTGGAGGATTAAGCCTTTCAAGCTATGTATAGGTGATTTTGAGAATGCTGGCTCACAAGATATAGCATTAAACCTCACATTTTGATCGAGGAGAGTCTTTGAAGGCATTGCATATATTTATATATTATTTAATTTTATTTATATTTACTGTCAGAAAGGTAACCATGACTACAACAGCCATAAAAGGACTATTGGAGAAACGAGGTAGTCCTATAAAGGACTCTGTGTACAGATGTGTACAGATCAAATCAGGACTAACATCTGATTTGATCTGTAAACATCTGTACACAGAGTCCTTTTTAGGACTACCTCATTTCTCCAGTAGTCCTTTTTAGGACTAACTCTTTACTGCACTAGTCCTTTTGAGGCCTGACTCTGAGATATACACTACGTTAGTCCTTTTCAGGACTATGACACAAGGAACCTTAGAGTCCGACGGCAGCACCCTATCCGGGAATGCCAGCCACTTTCCCTGTGTCATTAGCCCACTCCACTGGCTTCTATTCACACAAAAAAGTTATTTTTAGGTCTCCACACTGCATTAGTCCATTTCAGGACTCCACCCCAGGTTCATTCTGTACTTCCTCTACAGGGACCTTTCAGTCATTTTCAGGACTTGGACTGGTAGATCTACATCCATTTTTAGTCCCTTTAAGGACTTCAACCTTGAGATTTTCACCCAGCCATAGACAAGTAACTGGGAACTTGTCTAGTCCCTCCTTTCCTCACCGAGTGTGCTCGTACATTTTTTGGACACTTTTACCTATCCCGAGGGGTCAGGCAACACTCCTAGTGGTGGTGATCCTGGTATCTGGTTTTACCATATACGCATTATAAATTCTTTCTTTTACTGCTGAGAGAGACCATAACTTCCTTCATCTTCATTCTATTTCTGAAATTCAGAATCTAATATCAATCGTATTTATCTGTTAACTTTTAATGACGGACCACTCATTACAAACAGCACCAAAACACCAGGATGCAAAACAAATTAAGCAAGGCAATGATTTTCCCCATGGATGTTTAAATAAAACTATAGAGTGTTAGTCATTGGCAAGACAGTTTAGAAGCAATAACCAAATGGCTCTAATACTTTTTCCTGATAAGATCAAAGTAACTGAAATATGTCACTTGTTTCATGCCTTAAATTCTGCTGTTCACCAACTGCAAAACCAAAGTAGTTTTACCTATGGAGGAACTACTACATGAAACAATACTAAATATTAAATAGAAAAGCAAAATAAAAGTAAACATTGGGAAAATGTTTCTAGTCCTAAAACAAGTAAGCAAAATCTACAATAATTTACCTTACTGATTTTGGAAAAGCTGTCAGAGTTAAGTTCAGAAATATTTTAGCCTTAGAGAAGAAATAGTCAATAAATCAGAAGCTAAGTACAGGAATACAACATTGTAGGTCCATAGAGTCATATATAATTACTTTAGTCTAATGGCCCTAGGAGACCTTTTTAAACCTATCCATGTTTTCCCATTTGTAAATGACAGGATATATTACCCAGAGGCAGATAGCTCAGTTTAGGTGGCAGCGTATTTGCATTCTGCCTCTGCCTAGTTAAAAGCATAGGTGCCAGCCCAGGGTTAAATTTCTGATTCTCCATCAGTTGGTCCAGGTTACATTTGAAAAGGGTTAAGGACAAACTTTGCTACACATAGATGGAAATCCTTTTCCAAAACAGGGGTAGTCTCTGAGACACATACTTGTCTCTCCAACATGTTTTATTTATATTTCAAACAAGGTTTAGGTCCTTTGATTGGGTATTTCATATGCTGTTAAACTTGCAAATATACTACAAGTCCATCAGTTGTGGATCAGATTATGCTTTGTAAGCCAGGCACAGATCACCTCTCACTAGACTGTAGAAGACTGACTACAAAGATAAAGCTTTGAGGTAGTCTGTGTATGCCGTGTGGTCAACACCTTGAATTCTTTTTTGTGAGGAACCTCAGTGGATGTTCCAGTTATTCTATATGCCTGGTCAAGTACATACTAAAGTGAGCATTGTATTGAATGATTGACCTAATGAGGGCTGAGAACAGCAGAACAATGACTTCCTTCAATGTGCATAGCCTTGCTTATACATTGTGCAATATAGAATGAATTCCTTACAACGGTAGACACGTGTTGGTCAAAGGCGAAGTCACTGAGCACATATGTTGCCAAGTTACTAACCATTAGGTCTACTCTTAGGGGTGTATTGTCTATGAGTCCATCTTTCCAAAGGATATTATAATACATTTTTTTGATTTTCACTTTTAGACTATACTCTGACATCAATTATTCGTTTGAGTCATGCTCGTTTAGAAGATATTAGGGCCCTTGGTGGATTCTGTGATTGCACCAAGCTTGCTGTTGCTACACACTTGGTCAACCAGAGGCATTTGATGTTAGGTTTGACTTCTGAAAACTACATGTTAAAAAGGAGCATCCCCAGCACTGTGCCCAGAGGGACTCCACTAGTGACTGATTTTTTTATGGAGTAAAGTGATTACAGTTTTGTGTGTTTACTGGCAATGCCCAAATGGGAAATAGTGTCAAATGCTTTGACAAGGTCAAGATAGGCAGTGTGTAATATTCTTCCCTTGTCTATAACTTTGCTGACTTTTGTGAAAAAAGTCTGCCAGGTTGAGTAGACATGATCTGCTTTTGATGAACCCAAACTGTATTAAATCCTGATTTCCTATGTCTTTATTTATGATATTCATGATATTTTTCAATGGTTTTACATACGAGACTAGAGGGGATTATGGATCTCTGGTTATATGGGTTAGTAGATGGCCTGCCCTTGTGCAGAGGGATAACTGTTGTAGTCCTCCATTTGCTAGACAGGAAGACGGTTTGGAGGCTAAGGTTCAAGAGAGATTTAGAGGGTTTAATAGGTCATGTTGACTGCTGTTCAAGAGGCATATTGGAATATTAACTAGGACCATAGATGCAGTTATTTTTGTCTTGGATAGTGCACTGAGGACTTGTTCACTAGTGAGAGCTGGGTGCTTATGGTTGTGGGTGTCTCTTGAGAGGTGTCAGGAGGTGAATCTAACTTTATTAGGTAGTACGTTTGCTATATCCTCTGGATTTGGATAGGTGGTTTTGTTTGCAATCAGTTTAGCACACTGTTGTGTATTAACTTTGAGGATGTGACATAGCCAAAGAAGGCCTTGTAGTTCCCCTGTACCTGTGAGACTATCTTAACCTCATATTTGGCTTGGTGGGCTTGATAAGACTGATGGGTTGTTCATTTAATTTGATGAGAGGTTACTGCCCTGCCAGGGATTGCATTTCCTAGTTTTGACCATGTTTTTTTTTTCATTTGCTATATAACTTGATGGATTTGGGGGGCTTGAAATTTTGCCAGGGCATCACCAAGTAGTAAGATATTTCTTTTGGAATAATTCATAAGTGTTAAATAATGAATTTAGTTTAATAAAATAAGTACATCTTTATTCTGACTATTATAATTGTGTTTTAATTGTGCTTATTTTATTCCATTCACTTTGGCGTGTACTTACTTTATTTCTGGAATCATAGGGAACTACTATATTTTATTAAGTCATATTTGGTCAGAAATCATTTGGTGGTCTAATTTTTGATAGGAACTGTTAAGAGTTAGTGTCTTCCTGGGAAAGTTACTCAAACAGGAACACATGCCCCAAACACAATAACCTCCCAAAATTGGCACGTGACCAGTAGGTTTATTTACCAGACCATAACAGGTATGTCATCAACTTTATTCAAGTTTTAAGAAAAATGTAAAAAATATATGATTAATAAATCACAAGACATGAAATGGCAACATTCAAAACGCCACTCATCCTTGAGAGCTGTGTTAAAAGTGTTCCCTCTCAAACCATCACAGCAGGAAACAGCTCATTTTTAGCATAACACCTGCTGCTGAGTAGGGAAAATTGGGGAAACACATTTGCACTCACAACCTGTACTCCTAGCCACACAATCTCAGTAACCTGCACTGTGGGAGGACATGAGAGTGTTTACAAACACTTGCCAAAGAGACTGAAAGGCTACTAGTTCCACTCTTTTTGCACAGTCTCGAACTACCCACCTATTTTCTTTTTTTTTTTAATTATTTACACCCTTGCTAAACCTGTAAACTTTTCTTACTTGGGCAAGTATTAATGAAAAAAAAAATCTGGTCAGCAAACTCTTATAATACTTGTGACTTACATAAAGGAGTCAGTCATTTTTAGCCTCATTATAAGAGCAAAAACGGCATGTTAATATTCCATGGTGCCTACTTAGGAGACATTTATGTGCTATCATTTTCAGTAAAAAGCCCCAAACAGGAAATAATGTGTGTGTTCACTGAATTGTGTGTTGTAGTACTTCTCTAGAATTCCTCTCTTGTTTTACATCCTCATTAAGCCAGGAAGATTTTATTCACCTAAGTTAGATCACTTCACAAGAATCAACTTCTCTTTTTAACATGAAGGGGGGGAGGGGAGAAGGCAATGTTCCAGGAGGCATTATACATAGCATGGCTGTAGTTAGCTTAATGTGTACATTTAACATTTAAAATTTACTTGTCATTGTGTCTTTAAATAAGAAGGCTAGTACAGCACAGCCTTAGGTGGTTATATAAGTCATAAAAGTACATCAGAACCATCCCGTCAATACAGGAAGAGTGGCATTCTGGTTTATTTTTACTCCATTTTAATAACAAAAACTACTTAAATAAATGGTAAATCCTTGCTCTCAGCATTTATTTTTGATGGGACAATGTTGTTTCTAAATCATATGTTTTCTAACACTGTTGGCTGTGTTTCAAACTCCATATAGCATTGGAATTAATAACTTATTTTGAACAAATTGTTTATAAATGTAAAAAAACATACATTCACAAAGACTGGGCATTGTAGCTTTAAATGGCTTTTTTCTTTTATAATGGTAAACATCTGTCGTGGAGTTTTATATTTATTTACACAATTTGCTCATATATAGCAGCATTTTTAGCTGATTATTTCAATGTTTACAGGGAACACTGGCTGAAGACAACCATCTGGATATACAAAGTTGATATAAGTATACCTTTTTGCACTTGTCTATTTCAGTGACAGTTAAGAAAACTGTACTGCATTTATTTATTTATTTCATTGAATATTGATTGAATATTGGTGATCTGTCTCTCTGCAGTTTGTTTCTCAGGACTAGTTCAGCACTTGAGCTCTAAGCCAACCAGTTTCATAGTAGGGGTTGTTTTACATTCTGTGAAGTTCTGTCTTCATCTAATTGACTGGGGGTATATCTTTTGTTTTATACTACTGGTATAGTTAAATTTTTGTGTATTTGTGCAGTGTCAGTAGCAGAGCTGTTTAGCTGGCAGTGACTGATTCTACAACCATCTGTATATACAACGCTGATATAAGTATACTTTTTCGCACTTAGGTTCATAGGTTCATAGGTAGGTACTAGGCTATTGGCCCAAGGGCCTATATAAGCCTAGCCAAATGGTACCCTGGTTTTTGCCACCCAAGAAAATTATTTTCCTGTGCCCCTATCAAACAGAGCCACAGAAGTGATCCCTGGGATGAATTTCCTATCCCCCATACAGTCATCAAGATTTTTTCTTGAAGAGTGCTAATGAGGAGCTTTGTTTGATATAGATAGGTAGTTTGTTCCAGAGTATGTTTCAATGTTAGTTATCAAAACTGTACTGCATTTATTTATTTGTTTAATTGAATATTGATTGAATATTGTTGGTCTCTCTCTTGGCAGTTAGACACTCCTCCCAGCCTCATTTCATTTGCTCACTCAGCTGAGTACAATGAGATCATTTGGGAAGGACTATCCCCTTGCTTCTTTGATTTTGGGCACTCCTACCAGTCCCCATCTCATCATCCTTGTCTATTTTGTACAAAGAGAGCATTTGGGAAGGCCAACCCCTTAGTTTCTTAATCTTGAATTATCTTCTGTTTTCTTCTCTCCACTTAACAAAAAACAGTAAATATAAATTTACACTTTATTCAGCTGCTCTTTTAACTGTGTTCTACATACTTTATTACCTTATCTTGCTTTGCTGCATGCTCTAAAGTGTTCAAGTGCTTTTATTCTGTTGCATTTATTACTGCCTGTTAGTAGCCTGACTAAATTTATCTGCTATTCTAAGCATCTTAGTTTTGGTTTTAGCACTTGTGTTTCAGGCCAGTTGTTTTACAGTTAAGAAGGTTTTTGTGATCTACACTCTTGTGGACAAACCATTATCAAAACTCTCTCTCCATAAGTCCACCAAACATTCAGAATACTATGCCTGGACACTTTCAATCAGTTTTTCATGCCCAGAGACTTCCCTTACTCTGGAATAAACTATCTATCTATATCAAACAAAGCTCCTCATTAGCACTCTTCAAGAAAAATCTTGACAGTTGGATGGGAAATAGGAAATTCACCCAGGGGATCACCTCTGTGGCTCTGCTCGACAGTAGCACAGGAAAATAATTTTCTTGGGTGGCAAAAGCCAGGGCACCTTTTTGGCTGGGCTTGTATAGGCCCCAGGGCCGATAGCCTAGTACCTACCTATGAACCTATGAACCTATGGTCGACATTGGCATACTGAGAAAGTGTGTAGCAACTGCCTCATGTTCACTGACAGTTTTCTTCTCCTAGCACATAATTCTTCTACTTGCGAGAAATGGATCTACATCAGTAACCTGGAATCTATGATCTCTCATGCCACAGTCAGTACTCCTGACAAAGAGGGGATTGCCAGCATAAACACCACACTGCCCACATCACAGAGCCAAACACAACATACACCCACCAATGCAGAGGTCCTCAATAAAAAATTACCTAAATAACAGTGACCTCCAGTGTCTTACAAACAAAGCCATAAGGCATAACAATAAAAAGTGCAGCCCATAAGGCATAACACTGATGTCCCCCTCACTAGGCTCGACAAGGAGAAGTTTACAGTCAGTTGTCTTTCAGGTGCCAGAATCCACCACTTCACGCATGCACTTACAAGTCTCTCCACAACAGGTACAAGAATGACCCTGTCAATGACCATGTTGTTGTGAATGACTTGAGAATTACCTCCCTGGACTACATGAAGACAAACATGATTGAGCTCTCAGAGTATATGCCCCAGACAGGTATGAGTCTAGCCTTAAGCAGCATCCTACCTTCACCAAGAATGATACCACAATGCCAACAAAAAATAATTGACTTCAGCAATTGGCTTAGTTTTTGTAGTCTTTCCAAGGGGATCCAGTATCTCTCTGCCTGTGCTGACATGGCTGACAGGCCTCAATGCTTTGCCAGAGATGGCCTCCACCTGTCACCCCTGGGATTCCATGACGGAAACTTGGTTCAGGGCTGTGGAGAACACCCCTGCCTTACCAGGCTTTACCTCATTCCAAACATTCTGACCTCAAAACGAGGTCTGGAAGACTAAGGGTGGTGGAGTCTCTTATCTTCATTAAGGAAAGCCACATCTCCAGACTGGTTTGCCAGCATGATGCACTGGGATTACTCCAGGTGCAACTGACAGTTGGCAAGACACCCATCCAAGTTATAGCCAGCTATAGACCCCCCCCTTCTCAAAAGCTGACTACAACACCTAATGGAGGGTATTGGTAGTTTTACACCACTGACCCTCTCTGAAGATGTAGGAAACTATGCTGAACAGTATGCCAGTGCAATATACAAGCACCTGTACAACTGCATGGACTCAGCCATACCCAACAGAACTAAAACTTGCTCCTCAAAGAAACATAAACCTTTCTGCTGGACATCCTCTATTAACAGGCTTTACAACAAAAGGAAGAAACTAGCTAGGAGCAATGCAATGAAGGGTAGATAATCCAGGATATAACAGTTCCTTCTTCCAAAAATGACAATCCAAAATACTCGAAACGAAGAGTTTAATTCATGTGCACAATAACAATGATGGTGAGCGCTTTCGCAAATGCTTCATCAGACCAATAATCAATCAGCACAACTGGGTTTAAATCATGAAGCAGGCGGGAAAATTGACAGTCATTCATTACTTTTAAAGCTATACACTTCTATATCAAAAACATTTATAGTAAAAAGCACTCACAAACAGTTGAATTAATAAATTCAACTAAAAAACAATACATAAATATCCATAAAACTTCATTTAAAATATGTAAATCAATGCTGCATCTAATTTAATATATAAAATTTGATCATGGTTACTTCAATAAAGCTAATAATAGGGATGTATAAGAATATGTATGCATCTCCTATCTACTACACATTTGAAGTTGTTGATCGCTGATACAGCATATAAAAAATGTGTAAACCTATACAATATACTATGAATATATGTATATCCTACTAACTCACTAAAAACTGCTCTAAATAAATACACATTTAAAACTTAAAAATCTGTGTTCATAAACTAATATTGACACACACGATACAAAAGAATCTGGACTTGCTTATTCATATCTTAAGTCTCCTCACCTTCAAATAAGGTTTAATGGGAACTTTCCCATTCAAGCCAGGTGGTTTGTCAGACCTAAGTTTGATTATCCAGTCACTTTCTTTTGTTTCTGTAAAATTACATAAATCTCCTTTCCTAATTGACTCATATATTCTTTCTAATATCCTGAACTTGAAGGCATGGTCTGGACCAGACTCAACAACATGTTTGGCCAGGGCCCCATCATTGTTATTGTGCACATGAATTAAACTCTTTATTTCGAGTATTTTGGATTGTCATTTTTGGAAGAAGGAACTGTTATATCCTGGATTATCTACCCTTCATTGTATTGCTCCTAGCTGGTTTCTTTTGTTTTATTGTATTGTGGCTTAATCTAGGAGCATTAACTCCACGTGAAACCTTAGTTACAACAGTTTTCAAAAGGAAGAAACTGTTGTCCACAGGTAAAAAGGAACAAATTCCACATTGGAAAAACTCCCTCCTCAGCCTCACCAAGTAAATTAGATTACTAAAATCTTCAAAGCCAATTAGGAATTGAAACTATCCTCCAAAACAAAGGGAAACCACAAAGCCTTCTTCAGTGATGACAGGAACTTCTATGGCAAAGCCCAGGTTTGTTCCAAATTAGTACTTAATGGTACCACTTACATTGATCCTGTTGACTTAGCCAACCTGCTAGCAGATAGGTTCAGTGCAAACTTCACCCCCCTATCCTCCCCCCAAAGGCCCATCCGGCATCCCAATACTTTTCCCCCACATCACTTCTCTGTAGATTAAGTGTTAAAGGCCCTATCCAAAGCAAAGAACACAGCTACCATGTGACCTGATAGTATCCCAGGCTGTATTCTGTACCATCTACAGCAAGAACTAGCTTCACCATTGAGCACCAAATTCAACCACAGCCTAAGTACAGGCTTCATTCCAGCAGAGTGGAAAACTGCCAGTGCCATCCCTTTGCACAAAGATGGTGCCACTACTAACCCTTGAAAGTATCACCCCCATTAGCTTGAAAAGTCTAATCTGTAAAGCCATGGAGCATATTAGGATGGATCTCATAAAAAGAACATAGGCAATTTCCAAGCACTTGACCCCACCCGGTTCAGATTCTTCAAGTGCAGATCTTGCCTGTTGAACCCAGTTGACGTCTTTGAGACTGTCACCAAATTCCTGGATGAGGGAAAGTCAGTGCATATAGCTTACCTTGACTTGGACAAGGCCTTTGACACAATCCCCCACTTGGGCATCATTGAAAAGTGAAAACAACTTGGCATAAATCCCTATCTCATCATGTTTATGGTTAAGTGGCTCACCAATAGGACCCACAAGGTCAAAATAGGCATCTCCACCTCTGACAGCAGACCTGCCACTAATGGTGTAACCCAGTGATCTGTCCTGGGACCCCTACTGTTTGGTATCTACTTCTCAGAGATCCAGGCAAAGACATAAGGCCTGTGGCTGACCAAGTTTGCGGATGACTATAAGTTGGGTGTTGTCATTGACTTCCCAAATGATGTTAACATACTGCAGGAGGGTCTCACAGCAATAAATGACTGGTGCCAAAGTCATGGCCTTAAGTTGAATGCAAAAAATGTATTATCATACCATTCAGCAAAAACACAGCCCCTACTGATTACCACATCAGCATCAATCCCTTGAGCACAGAACCTGTTGTGAGAGACCTGGGTACTCATGTTGACAACAATCTCACATTCGACCATCATGTAGCGGCAGTGGTCAGAAAAGCCTTTCACTTGGTTCATCTCATAAGTAAAGGGATTGCATCCAGAAAAAAGGAGGTTATTACCTATCTTTATTCCTTCCTCATTAGGGAATAACTGAGTATAATGCCCCATTTGGTATGTACCTCTCCAAACACCTGCTCCAACTAGAAAGGCCACAAAAATATCTCACAAAGAGAATCCATGGCCCCCAACAACTGTCCTATGTGGACAGGCTCAAATCACTGTCACTCTACTCGGTATCGTACAGATTGCTCAGAGGTGATCTGTGTCTCGCCTACAAGACAATATCAGAGCCTCCCCTACTAGAGATTTTCCACATCCGTAATTCTAACGTCTCATGAATTACCCACTCAGAAGGCCTAAATCCAATATGCAACATCCGCAAAATATGCGGGACAGACAGGTTTGTCTCCCAGAGGCTGCCCCGTCTCTGGAATAGACTTCCCATGCATATCAAACAGAGTACCTTGCTGACCCTCGCGCAACCTTGATGAGTGGATGGAAAACCACAAATTTGTCCCAGGGGTTCTATCTCTATCTCTCATTGACAGGGGCAACAGGTGCTGACCAAGGTTTCTTTTTTGGGGATAAACTCTTGTCTAGGCTTGTAAGGGCCCGAGGGCCATTAGCCTAGTAACCTCCTATGTTCCTATGACCCTATAATCCTAAGTGGAAGACATGGCTCTCTTCTCATTTAACACTGAGTAGAAATTCATTATTTCTTTAATGTTTAATATTAGATCAAAGTGTGAGTAATAGCCATTGTATTCTGAATGACATCACACAATGGAAAAGGACTGTACATCGCAGTGTGGACCTGCTATGGAGATCTGCAGTCTATTTTGAAGTCCTGCAATTGATATACAAAACAACTGGATATAGTTATGACTGGGATAACTTATCATGGTGGGTAGGAAACTTTATTAAAGTTATTCAAGTAGAAAAAGGGGTATAAAATAAGTAACTTAACAGCTTGTCTCCAACCTCAACCTGAGAGACTGACTATACCAAAAGGTTTGGTATTTGGTAAGGCTCAGTTTCTCTCCTTATGCAAGAAGAAGGACTGTTTACACAAAATACTTTAATTCTATCACTTTAACAGTGATGTAGGAAGTTTGTTTGCATTTGTTGTTGTATTTATAATATGTACAACTGATCATTAAGCAGAAACCCTCCATTTGGTGTGCATATAAAGGCCATTTATAATTTTATTTAAATGATGACTAATTTTACTTTTCCTTCTTAGCTCTCTTTCATAAGAAATACTAATTAATAAGACTAATTTTACTTTTCCTTCTTAGCTCTCTTTCATAAGAAATACTTTCTAAGGCAATGCATCCTCATCACCATCATTATTATTAAATAGTTTTTTTAGGAAGTTAGATTATATTGAGTCTAACATTATCAAGTCCATTACCAACATGTTTAAAATTAAATTAAAGCTAAATCAATTAAGAGATGAAGTTATTTATCAACTGGAAACTGCTCTTTATCTCTCCTTTCTGGAAAAGATCACTCAGACTCTGCCACAGGTTGCTGTGAGGGGAAGGTTTATATGTTTTTGCTTTCCTGCATTTTGTATAGCTCCATTGCTTTCTTGTATTCTACATTTTAGTTTATCTTCTGTACACTGTGTTTAACTTGTATCCTGATTTTAATTATATATTTAAAATAGGAAACAGATCACAGCTGCAATTCTTGTGGGTCCCACAGAAATTAAAAATGTCCCGCCCTCACACTGTCATGCTGTTGTGTTTTTAAACACAGCTGTCATTCTAGTTACCTGTCTGTTATGTTAATTTGACTACATATTTCCTTCTCTCTCCTTTCATTAGCTATTATGAGGAAGCACAAAATTATCTTTTTTGGGAAATCGTTCCCATTCAGCTATTTACATTTATTGGATATCCCACTGTATTACAGAGCCAGAATACAAACTGCCTACCGTCTTCCAATCTATCTTGGTCGTTTAAAATTAGTGGCTCCCCACTAAATAGATAGGTAAAGCTAAAGTTACCCCCTCTTTAATATCTAACTGCTTAGTGCACACTGCAACTCTTAGGATATGAACCCATTTTTCCATCTTACATTTAAAATCTGCAGCACCTACTATAAAATCACCATTATTGGGGATCCCACATTCTGCCTCTCAGTAGCCATCTTTGGATTAGTGCTTTATTTTTGCTCCTGGTGAGAGTAGGAGTATAAGGACATTATTTCCTGGAGACTGCTGATCATCAGAAAGATTAATAACCACTTCCTAGTGCCAGCTTGGAATATGTACTTATATTGTGTTCCTGGTGAGGTTAGCATTGCCACCTCACAGCAAGAGGTTCTCCGGTTCGAGTCTCGGCTGGGGTGCCGTCTGTGCAGAGTCTGCATGTCCTCCCTGTGGTCGCGTGGGTTTCCTCCAGGTGCTCCGGTTTCCTCCCACATCCCAAAGCCATGCAGTAGGTGGATTGGACACTCTAAACTGGCCCTAGGTGTGAGTGTGTGCATGTGTGTGCCTTCCTGTGGAAGGTTGGGCGCCAGGCTGGCAATTCGACACTGTAAAACTCCACTGCCAATCATGAGTGGACAGATGATCCACTGTGGTGACCCCTAACCGAGAAAAGCCGAAAGAATAAGAAGAAGAAGAAGAAGAATGTGTTCCTGGTGAGAGTAGGAGCAGACTGTATTGATTCCTGACTGTTTCTGATTGGTTAATGAGTGTCTGTGTTGGACCTACCTGACTGGTCTGGTTGCTATTCAAGGCATCGACCAAGAAAAGGCTACAAAAAGCCTACAGATGCTTGTATTATCTGAGACAAGACTACTGATCAACAAAGAGCCTGAGGTCTGTGCCTCACCTTGAGATTGGTGCTACTGTTTTGCTTCTGGTGAGACAAGAAGCAAAGGAACATTGTATCACAACATCAAGAAGCTGTGGTGAGAGCAGCACTAGTAGTAGCCAGGAAGTAGACATTCAGGTGAATCCCCTCTTTTCATCATTCTTGACAAGCTAATAAATTTTTTAAGTAAGTACGATTTGATTTGCTGCTGTCTAACCAAACTTCAGAATATCTTCCTAAATACTTCATCCATAAATTATCATGGTCTACTTATCAGTTTCCCCTCAAGTGTTTGACAGTGTCCTGTATAGACACAGACACCTTGAGATGACAATTTTCCTGTAAAAACACCCTTGAAATTTCACCAACACCTAGTCACACACAGGTCAACTAGTTTGCAATGACAAGCATTGTCCCTACAGTTGCAAACTAGATACTCTTGACATTACTTTATATTCTCGCTCCAACCGTCTAATCATTAAAAAGGGCTTGTTTACATGGATTTGAATTTTTCCACTATCTCTGTTTCACTATTACTAGCTTGGTAGAAATGGGCATCTTGAAGAAATGTAAAAATTGCCTCATGTTTACTGAAAACCAGTTAATTCTCAAACAAAAGTATGTATTTACAGAATGTCACTGGACACAAAGCTCTGACATAAAAGCACTCCTAATGTCAATCAGGTTGCCAGTAGCACACATACTGCACCCATTACAAACAGTTCAAAGCAGACACATAGAACCAGATATGATAAGGCACTTAAATGTAACCTTTCTAAACTCCAAAGACCTTATAGATGAAGTACACATAACAAATAGCCTCAGCAGCCCTGAATGCACTCTTTCAATTTACCCATATCAACCCATTCATCCGCATCTCATGGATCCTCTACTTCTAAGCCAGTAAGGCAAGGCACCACACAATCCAACATTCTGGTCACTGAACATTCCTTTGTGAGACACACTGATGTCCCTCTCACCAGGCTGAGTAAGGATAATGTCATGGTCAGTTGATTATCCTGGGCCAGGATCCACTGCATAATACATGCATTCAGTTGATTGGACCACACGTACTAGTATGACTCAGTTGTAGTCCATGTGGGTGTAAATGACCTGAGACATACTTCCCTAAACTATATGAAGAGAAACATCATGAAGCTCTCGAAATGTGTGACCCAGGCTGGTATTAGCCTAGCACTGTGCAGCATTTTACCTTCTCCAAGGATGAGGACACAATGCGAACAGAAGGTGACTTACTTTAATAATTGGCATTGTTCATGTTGTCATTCTAAGGGGGTGCAATATTTGTCAGCATGAAAGGAGATGGTGAACTGAGTTTGCCAGGGATGGCCTGCACCTCTCCCCTCTATGCTTTTGAATATTAGCTAAACCATTATTTACTCCCATAGTGCATTTATAGGCAATGCCAAACTGAAAGTACTTCCCACAGAGCAAATCAAAACCAAAAAATCTAAAGGTGTTACTTCTCAGTGCTAGGAGTCGAAATAAAACACTCCACTCCCTACAAGCACTCCTCACCCTAGAGAATGCTGATGTCTGTGCAGTCACTGAGATATGATTTAAAGCCATGGAGAGGACACCAGAAGTGCAATTCTACAATGCCTTCCATACATTTAGACTAGCTGTTACCCAGACAGGGACTAAAGGTGGAAGTGTCTCAATTTACATAAAAAAATGAATATTCCTCAAGGCTGGTCAAACACGACAATGCACTTCAGTTTCTCCATGTTCAAATCATAATAGGCAAAATCTAGTACCACTTCCTTGCAATCTATAGGTCCCCCTCTATGATATATGAAATGCATAATACATATTTAAACTTATTGGAAACACTCACCATCCAACCCAATACCATATTCATGGGCGACTTTAATTATCCCACTGTTTACTGGGATTCATATACAACAACAAATGTACAGGCACAGAGATTCCTGGATTTCATAAATACAAGCTGCCTGGAACAGATTGTCAGTACACCGACCAGGGGTGCAACCATACTGGATTTGGTCCTTACTAATATGAGAAAATGCACACCCCTAGATTAATGTCTTCTCTGGTAAGATCAGAACAAAAAATGGTCTCGTTTGAAGTAAAAATAAAATCTGGAACCCCAGCTAATGTCGGAATATTCAGGAAATAGTCTAAGGCTAACTTCCTACTCTTACATGATAGGGAAAACTTCAAGCGCCCACAAACCCTAAGAACACTGCTACCTATGTGGAACTATTCAAAGAAACTGCATACAAGCATGTTAATAGTTGCAGACAGGCAGCTGTACCCACCAAGAAAAAGTACAGAACTAAGTCAAAAAACAAGCCACCATTGTGGAATCACAACATTGATAGGCTGTATAACAGAAGGAAGAAAATCATGGCAAAAAGTAGGAGATGCAGTATCTAACGGGATAAACGCATTCTCATGAAATTAAACAAACAACGGAGGACAAATAAAGTCTACCAAAACCAAATATGAAGTAAATTGGCCTTCAGGCCAAGGAAAACAACAAGGCATTCTTTATCTATATCTACAATCTCAAAGACAATACACAGTTGTGTGCAGAACTCATTGTGAATGGAGCCAGCTATACTGAGCCAGAAGATATAGGCAACCTACTGGCTGACAAATTCAGTTCCAACTTTACTCCTGTCTGTCCCTCAACCTTCCCTCAGGAAATACCATCAAATGTAACACCCACTACTATCACTAGGGAGCGGGTCCTTAATGCTCTCTCTATGGCCAAGAATACTGCATCCATGGGCCTGGACAGTATCCTAGGATGCCTTCTAAATAGCATGAAATATGAACTATCAAGCCCTCTGGAATTGCTATTTAACTGACTTCATGCCTCACAAAAGGAAAACAGTAACAGTAATCCCTCTGCAAAAAATCTGGCCACCTACAGACCCTAGAAACTGCAGACCTATAAGCCATGGAAAGAATTATCATGGAAATGATCAATAATGACATAAGAAACATTCAGGCACTGGACCCAACCCAATTTGCTTTTATCAAAAAGAAGTCATGCCTACTCAACCTGCTGGACTTCTTTGAGAAAGTCACCAGAGCAATGGATGTGGGCAAAATGGTTCCCAATGCCTAGCTTGACCTGGTCAAGGCATTTGTCACATTACCCCACTCAGCCATTGTTGACAAATTCAAGAGGTTAGGTCTAAGCCCTTATGTCACCTGGTGGATAGCCAGTTGGCTGACTGACAGCACCCAAGATGTTGGACTTGGGGAGTTCACATCTACAAAGAGGCCAGTCATAAGCAGGGTCCTTCAAGGACTGGTCCTGAGACCACTCTTTTTTGGCATTTACTTCTCTGAAATCAAGGCCAGTGTCAATGGCCACAGCATTCACGAACTTCAGAATTAACTGGGTCCCCACCTAAGCACCATGTTCAACCATCTTGTACCTGTCACCACCCCACCTAACTATTTTTCTTCTTTTGGCATTACGACTGCTATATCACATATGTAATCAATGTATAACTGTAGATATTTGTATTGCATTTTTCTTTGATTTTAATGATTGTATTATTGCTATACATTTTTGTAACTTTTTTCTTTATATAGGAGCTTTTCTCCTCGGGTCTCCACTGAAAATGGGCCCGCAGCCCAGAGGACCAACCTGGTTAACAAAAGACAAATAAATAAATAAAATAAATAAGTCATCCACCCATAGTAAATATCATATTGACAACACACTCGTAAGACTTGACCCAGTAGTCAGGGAGTAAGGGACACACATAGACAGTAACTTAGCCTTTGATCATCATGTGTCTGTAATGAGAAAAGCATGCTATGTTGTGCAACTTATAAACAAAGGTATGACATTAAAGTCCAAGGAAGTCATTATTCCACTGTATTTGACATTCATCAAACTTATCTTATAATAAAATGCCCCCTCTGGTATGTACTTAACCAGGCACATCCAACAACTGGAATGTCTACAGAGGCTCCTCAATAAAAGAATACAGAGAGTAAATAACATATCTGATGCAGACTGCCTCAAGGCCCTGTGCCTATATTCTGTCTCTTACAGGCTGGTGAGTGGAGATCTATGCCTGGCATACAAGGCGTTGTCAGACCCCACCTTGATGGACCTCTTGCATATCCACAAGATAAACAGCATCAACATTATCCATTCTAAAGACTTAAACCTTGCCTGGGATATAAATAGGACCTGCTAGAGAGACAGGTATGTATCTCACAGGCTATCCCTTCTCTGGAACTAGCTCGCCATCCCTCTCAAGCAGAGCGCCTTCCTGGAGAATTGGATGGGGAAAAGGAAATGTATTGCTGGTTTGGCACCTATGTCTCTAATGGACATAGGCAGCAAATAAATGGTTCATCTCACAGGCAACTACTTGCAAATGTTTCATCTACCAAGCCCCTACTTACACTTCTCAAGGGTACCAGAACTTGTCAGAGATTTGAGATGCATGGCTAGGCTTTAAAAGGCCCTTGTGTTCGTAAGCCTAGTAAACACCTATGAACCTATCAATTCTCAGAGCTTCTAGTCCCTATTAAGACTCAGGCTCTGCAAAGCTCATCTGGTCATGGAGGTGTTCTAAGAGTGACATGATAGCTTAGTTGTAAGATCTCCCCCTCACCATTCAACGGTTCACATCTGATCACTAATTACTCTGTGTGGCCTCTGCATGTGCTTCTTGCTTCTGTATGGGTTTCACTGGACATACTGGATTCTTCATGCATCCCTATAACATGCTGTTTGACTTCTTTTTTGTTCATAAATAGCTACTTTTGTATCACCAGAAATAAATGTTCATTTTTATTGGCGTTTTCAATTTCAATAGGATATAAATGTTGGTTTTGGTACCTTCAGGTTTTAGTAATTCAGCTACAGGCCATCACTTTTATCTCCTGGATAAATATTCTGTACAAAAAAGCACAGTCTGAAAGGGTTAGGAAGGGGGGTTGTCATAATGGTTAAAGTGTTTACCTCACAGATGCAATATATAAGGTCTGACTCTTACTTTTGCGGGAATTAGTAGGCTTAAAATGGCCCACAATAGCAGCTAGCCTATTACTTCCATATATGTAACCTTCCTTCCTTCTTAAAGGTTGAATGATCCTAAGCAGTTTTCAAGATTAGTTGTTATAAACTTAATTATTAGCCCTGAAGTTTCAGATGCAGCTTGGGGGTCCTGTAGCTTAAGATTTGTGTGCCCTTTCATTGTCAAAACATATTGCTTGTGAGAGAGAGAGAGAGAGAGAGAGAGAGAGAGAGAGAGAGAGAGACAAAACTGCAGTTATCTACCTGGAAGACAGCCCAAAATATTTTATCTAACTTTCCCTTCAAAAACTCCATGTAGACATATATTTTATTTGGATTTGTTTTCCAGATCATTATTTTTTTCAAAAATGCTGGTATTATTTCATCAACGAATGTTATTGTACATCTACTGCATGAACTTGAACTTCTGAGTCATTTATTAAACATCTTTGCCAGATATCTTAGCTTAATCAGTTGTAAAAATGATTTGTATCTCTTTTCAATGCATAGAGATAATGTTTTAAAGGACTTTAATTTGCTTTAAAGGGTCTTCAATTGGTAATATCACTGCACAACCATCTTTTTTCTAAACAATATCTAAACATTTTGTACATTTTTCTTATGCTGGCTCAGGAAGTGGGTGTTGTGTTAATATCACTTTTATTGGTTAGTACTTTTTCTATTCACTAAAAAGAATGACAGTTTCAGCAAGTATGGTATATTTAGGATTTAGCTGAAAATGACACTTTGATAAATCTTAATGCTGTGTGTGTGCTTTGGTGATATATAAACAATTACTAAAATGGCACCACAGCTCTCTTACAAGATGTTTGAGATTACATTGTTCTTTTATGCAGTGGGGCATGTTTACCACATTGGTGGACATTACCATTTCTCCATGGCAGTGTAACTCTGAAGACATTATATTTCTGTAAGAGGACATTAGGGTGCAGGGGAATTAGTCCCCCACAAAATCATTCTTTAAGGGTTTCACTTATCTGTTCAATGAACCTGCATCATTACATTAAAAACAAAGCTTCAGTTATTCTGCTTTGTCGATGTGATAGCTGATGTAACTTGTGTCAGTTTAGTGACGTGAAACCTACAGATCCATAGATGCTTTTCCTAGAGCATAGTCCTGCAAATTCTGTAATGGTGTCATTCTGATTTTCAAGACTAACATCTTTAAAAAGTGTTATGGTGATCTTGACTTTCTTGCTATCAACATTTATTCAGCTTCATAGACTCATTTTACCATTGACTTTCCTATCAGAATTTAATATTTTTTCTGTCACCAGCACTGTTTCCTAGTTGATGAGCGCATCTGTTTTATAATGCCTTCACAATATGTTTTAATGAGACTGAAATGTCAGATAATACAATATGCGATGAGACTAACATGTATGTTGCCGTTTTGTATTGTTAGGATATTTTGAACACTGACAATTCAGTACTGTATATCCTGAAAAATGTTGCCCTTTCTAACCTATTTGCATTGAAAAGTACTTTCTTCTTAAGTTAAGAAGTGTCAAGAAACTAAAATTTCATGACTGCTGAACAATAATCTACAAGTAGTTACTATCTATCATTAAACAATTTATGTGCACACATAAGACATAAAAAGTTCTGGCCTTCTCACCCTGTGAACTTTTTATGAAATGTCTCTCCAAACTATAAATTAAGCAGATCACAAATCACACATTTGTTACCTTTTCCTTAAAACCAGGGGTTACCCTTCCACTGCAAATAACACTGTCTTTAAGGATTTATTAAAAGCAGAACTGTTACAATTCATAAATGATCTTAATAAATTCCAAACTGACCCTCTTCATACTGATCCCATCACCAAGGCTGCCTTGTATATACAGCCAATATCTAGTTATACCAAAATAGTCACATCGAAAAGTCTACCTCTAGCTACTCCAAATATAATGGGAAGTTTAACAGCAAACTTTTAAAAGATCAATCTGTGCAATAGTTGTACAACTCCAAACTCTACACCTCAAAAAGGAAAAAAAACAGTGAAGAAGGCTGGGAAATACCTAAACTGTGCTATTAGAAAGTATAAAACTGAGTATGAACTCAGGGTAGCTACTTCCACCAAAAGTAGCTATAAAACCTCCATCAGCTATGTCATGAGGCTAAGAATTAACACACACAATCAGCTCTGCTCTGAGGTTGTACGTAGTTATACTGCCCACTCAGATCCCAAGTAAACTGTCAATATCCTAGGAGATAAATTTATTTCAAAACTTTAGTATACCATCCACTCAGTTTTCCCCATCCCTTAAACCTTCCCCCCTAAATTATACAAAGTTCTATCAAGCCTATCCATTGCAAGAAACATTAGGGTTGCCACCTTTCATTGTGGCTAAAACCAGACCAAGGCCACGCACTTGTATCACCTGTAACCCCTCCCATTTCCACCCCTTCTCCCATCCAAGTTCCATCCATTTTGTGATGTCTTTGGGACATCAGTTGATGGGAACTGTGATGCCCCAACTAATCAAAGATCCTCAATCCTCATAACTGGCAACAGTGAAGGATGTACATTGGGAGGATAACAGGTACACACATAGTATTTCCAGATGCAAGTCACTGCACCAAGTGCAATTTCCCTTAAGAGCACACAGAGACCACAGTCAGTCTGGAGCTGTTTTTTCCCCCTTTCGCCAGATCCCCAATACAACTCCCCACTGGCACAGATATAGAATTGAGATCTCAGCTGAGTGGTCAAGCCAAGACCTCCAACACTGTCTTTGTCCAACCAGTGCCCCATGTCCATGCCCAAGTAGCTGACACACACACTCCTGGAGATTTATTTTACACACACACACATACCTGGGAAAGGCTGGATCAGGTTTACTAGCTATGCCCCCTTTTGCCCTGACTATAAGAAAGTTATCACTGCCACCAGCTTTGTCCTTATCAGCTACTTTAAGGCCCTTAACAAAGGGTGTTCAATCTTACTGTGCAATGTTACTATTAGTACAAATGGTAGTTTGACCAAAAGCAAGGCTGTTAGGAGTGGCCTACACAGTGTCACCAAATAAATATGCAAGTACTCTCAGAACTTAAATATGTTTCACAAATACTAGCCACAATGAAAGGTTTAAATATATTTAATAATAAATAATAAAAGAACAAGAAAATACTCAGTATATAATCACAGTAACATCAGAGTTCATAATCACAGGACATATTTAAAACGACGTTGCAAGACAGTCTCAAATAAATAAAGAAAAAAATCTAAATTAAGCTTTGTTGTATTCCTGACTATATCTAGAATTAATATATGTTAGTTAACTTACTTACAGAGCAAGTAAGGCAGATGCGTTGAGTGGGTCTTGATGCTGTCAGGTCAAGGACAAAATACAGAATGCACAGTCTTTCTCAGAGAATTCTTAAAGTAATATCTCAAATATTACTGCTGGGATAGATTGAAGGATGACATCACTTCTTGTCATCTGACTCTATCCCAGGTAAAACCCGCAATGATGCAGCTGGTAGCATTTAGCATCTACCTGTGAAAATACATAGACAAAGCTTTTCTTAGATCTAAGGCAGATCTTGGAAGTCATAAAAGAATAAAAACACTTCCAAGACAATACAGTGAATCTCTAGTTCTAAACATTGTGTCTGTTACTGCACTGAAACTGAAAGATAACATCCTTTTTTATTGCGTGGCTATAAAGTAGTTTTTCAAGTTAACCTTCTATATTCCAGTTTCCCCTTTTAAAATGTGTACATCTAACTGTTACAGTAGTGCATGTACATTTCTGTTCTGTTGCAGTAGGGTACACTGTGGATAAATTTTTAATGCTCAGTACTTTACAATCTTTTCAATACAGACTTATGTATCAGCAGTTTGGACATATAACATATAGTTCTAATACATTTGTAACACAAGCATATGAATCATATTGATATTCACAAATGACATATAATTATGTACACAATTCCAGATAGCTGTGCTGGCAAGATCTCCTTTCATGATACTGCCCCCCCCGCCCCCCCCCCCCCCCCCACCGAAGACTCAAGCTAGTTTTTCAAGTGACCCTTGAGAAACATTTCTTGAGATGGTTGAGCCTATCTGGGAATACCTTACCCCATTCCCTATCTTGAGATACCAGCTGCCTTGCCATTGCTGACTCCAGTAATGTGCTGTATTGTCCAATCATATGCCTGCAATCCTAGGCTCCACAATAGTAATTTGGGTTTTGCTGGCTGGCTCTCTGTAGCTATGGATCCCCCACAGACTCTTCCTGCCTTATAATGCAAATTAGCACAAGGGCCTTCTGTATCATGGTAAAGTTTCATCAGGTTAACATGGTATAGTTTGTGCCCCTGCCTAGCAGTTCTACAATGTAGTTAACATCAATGACCTTCCTTACCATTTTGAAGGGTCCTTCCCAAGCTGCCTGCAGCTTGTTGTGTCTGATAGGAATGAGAACCATTACCTGATGCCCTGCAGCATACTCTCTAACTTAATCATTCATGTCATACCAGACCTTTTTCTGCTGTTGGTCTTCTGACAGGTTCTCCTGGGCCAAGACCATGAGTTCCATGAGCCTTGTCCTGAGATTTAGGACATATGCCACAGCAGACTCCTTTTGGGATTGATACTCACCCTCCCACTCATCACAAATCAAATGAAGAGGTCCCCTCACCCTATGCCCATACAGTACTTCAAAGGGTGACAAACCTCTGATTCCTGGGGCACCTTTCTGTAAACAAACAACAGATGGGGCAAATATTTCTCTCACTCCCTCTTAAACTGGTCTGCAAATGCCTGTAGCATGGTCTTTAGTGTAGAGTTTAACCTCTCAACCAGACCATTAGTCTGGGGATGGTAGGGGTGGTCTTTAAGTGCTTCACCCCACAGTTCTTCCACAGACAAGCCAGCAGGTCTGACATGAAATTGACACCTCTGTCAATCAGTATTTCTTTTGGGAAACCTACCCTGTGAAAATCTCTGACAAAGTTTTTGCCACCTTTTCTGCCTCAATGGAGGATAAGGCCACCACCTCAGGGTTATCTGGTACCATAATCTACTTCCACTAGGATATACATTTTCCCTGTGGAATGTGAGGTACTCAGAGGGCCCACAATATCCATAGCTACCCTCTGAAATGGCTCCTCAGTCACAGGCAAAGGCATCAAAGGAGCCTTGATCTTGTCTCCTGCCTTGCCTACCTTTTGGCACTGCTCACAGGTCCCGCAGTATCCTGTTACATCTGTGGAAACCCCAGGCCAATACAAGTGCAGCATAATATGTCTCTTTGTATGCTTTATGCCCATGCAAAGAGAATGTCATGGGCTATGTTAGAAGTGCCAGATGGTAGTGTCTGGGCACTACCAACTGTTGTATTTTCTCACCCTGTAGCCTTCCCTCAGGGGTCCAATCTCTATACAGTAACCCTTTGTCCCAGTATACAGAATTCCCCTTTCCTTGACAATCAAGTGCCTCACTGACTACAACCCTCAAAGCATGTAATGTAGAGTTTGAGAGTTGAGCCTGTCTCAACTCTCTCTTTGTAGCCCTTCCCAGCTCCCCTTCCGCAGGAAGTCTGGTATTCGCTGACATATGTGCCTCACTGTTAACCTGTGTACTACTACTCACCTCTGCCCTTGCAGTTAATCTGTCCAAGGGAACATCAGTACCCACCAGCAGTTATGGTTCACCTTCAGTCTCACTGCTACAGGGTAGCTCTCTCTCTGAAGTAACCACCACATCAGTCCTGGCTTCAAGTCTGTGGTCTGTCTGGGTCTTCCCCAGGCTACCAGATCACATGCTTGTCTCCAAGTCTGACTATGTGTAACTGCATGCACACAAGGTACTGCATTATCAAAATCATTCCTTATCAGGACATCTGCAGGGATATCCTCAAACACTGCTACTTGCTTGCTTCCTTTTCCACCCTCCCAGTCAAGGTGAACCCTAGCCAAAGGTATTTGGAATGGGATCCCTCCTAAAGCTCTGACTGGAGTGGAATACCCAGGCAAGTAGTGCTCCTTTTTAACCATTGCAGGCTTCATAATGGTTAGGTCAGAGGCTGTGTTTCTCTTAGCAGTGGCCTGTTTCCCATCTACTAAGATTGGATATAACCTGTTGTGGTAGTTTTATACCCTTGCTGTCTCCAGACAACTTACTGCTGGCATTCTGTCATTTCTACTTACTGGCTTGCCCACCTTTTTTTCCCCACCTTGCATCCATGGACATCTATATACTACATGGCCCCACTGGTTGCATTTAACACATTTAATGTTTAACCCTTAGTCCTGGCCATGTATCTGAACTAGTGGCTTTCCCTGCTACTGGCGGACTCTGTTGGGGCTGTTTAGGCTGGGTTGCCTTAGACATATGAGCTCAAATATTCTCCAGTTCTCTGCAATATTCTGATCAAACACAAGTGGTGAGGGATTTTGAAATCCGTCTGCTATATTAACACATACCAGTGAAGCTTTTGCAATTATGCACGAACATACAGAAATACACATATGCCAGACATTTTTCATTTTTATACAAGTAACTTATTCTGACAAAGACGCATGCACTAAGGCATACATTTTGCTAAACCTAGCTGGGTCAGATGCCATTGAAAGAGAGTGTTCATTTGTGTATGCACCAGTAGTATATGAGGGAAAACGTGAAAGCCATCATATTGTTGTACAGGCTGAATCGAGGGAAGACCCCGAGTGTTTGAAGCACAAATTCAGGGAAATGTGTAACCCCCAGACAAATATTACACTACAGAGTCATTTGTTTTACACAAGAGATAAGAAACCAGTGGAAGCTTTTGCAGCTTATATAACTGACTTGAGGAGAAAAGCTAAAATGTTTCAGTTTGGTGAATTAAAAGATAAGTTGATAAAGGACAGGCTCATGTGTGGTATTAATAGTGTAGCTGTAAGAAAGATTTTGTTTCGTGACAATGATTTATCATCGAGTAACGCTATTGAGATTTGTCAAATCCATGAAGTTACAGAAAGGCACACAAGTATGCTTGCAAGTGATAAGAGTATGGTTTCAGCAGGCTCCAGAGCAAATGTAGACAGCATGCAACACATGGCAAGCAAAGGCAGGCCTAAGCACATGGCAGCCACAGCCCCTGCTAGTTCACCATGGAAACCATGTAGTTTTCTAGCAAGTTTTAAGAAAGCAGCATGCTCAGTGCAGTAAAAGTGTGAGTCAGCAAAACCCAAATCCAGCTTTATTGTTAACTGTTGCAAGTGTGGTGCAAATCATGAGTATAAAAGAGAGAAATGCTTAGCATTTGGTCAGCAATGCCACAAGTGTATAAAAATGGAACCATTTTCAAAAGTTTTGCAACTCAAGTAAACCTCACACACTTATAAAGTAGGGTCACTCAAAAAAGCAAACTGATCAAGTAGAATTGCTGCAGTTTACTTTCTATGTGGATGGTATATCAGTAATTGGCGAAAAGGCTGATGCAGTGAATTGGCTGACAAAAAATTGAGTTTTTGTACTGTCCAGCTCAATGGTAAATCCATTGAGCTTAAAGTAGACACTGGTTCAAAGTATAATGGTATGTCAACAGATACTTTTGCTAAAGTGAGAGTTAATGAACAATTCAATATGACTAGTTGTGCAAAACTTGTTGCTTATGGAGGGGAAGAAATTCAAACCGAAGGTTCACTAGTGCTTTCGTGTTATTTGGCAAGGAACTGTAGTTCAAAGACCTGTGAAGTCATTATTAGGTTTCAGAGACAGTTTGAGAATGAATCTTTATTTTTTTTACCAAAGAAGTTCATCATATAAGCGCATCTACTAGTTCCAATTTTACTGAAGCCATTTTCTAAGAGTATGCTGATGTTTTGGATGACAAGTTGAGCAATCTTCCAGTTGTGCATTCTACGAAGTTAGACCCAGAGGTCAGTCCAGTACTCAGACCAGCAAGAAAAGTTCCAATAGCTATGCAGAATAAAGTTAAAGCGCAGTTGGATAAAATGGTGCAGCAAGGAGTAATTTGTCCAGTCACAGAACCTACTGAATGGGTGTCGTCCATGGTAGCAGTCCACAAAAAAAGCTCAGATGAAATCAGAATATGTATTGACCCAAGAATATGACAAAGCATTAAAGAGACTGCACCATCCAATGGCTACAGTCAAGGAAGTTGCAGCCCTAATACTGAATGCCACTGTTTTTTTCTGTCTTAGATGCAAAAAGCTCATTTTGGCAAGTAATGCTTGATCACAAATCCTCATTACTGACTACTTTCAGTACCCCATTTGGCAGATATAGATTCCTCAGAATGCCATTTGGAATACATTCTGCAAGTGAAGTCTTTCAGAGTGCAATGGCGCAAATTTTTTTCATGCTATCCTTGTGCCATAATAGTAGATGATTTATTGGTTGGAGGTAATGGTTAAGCAGAGCATGACAGAAACCTTAAGAGAGCTCTATACAGAGCACGTGAAGTGAACGTAAAGCTCAGTCTTCTAAAGTGCAAATTCAGACTACCAGAAGTTACATATGTAGATCACTTATTTACCAGCACTGGCTTGCAACTGGACCTGTCCAAGCAAGCAGACATTCTTGAGATGCCAGCACCAGACAATGTTCAAGCTCTACAATCTTTTCTTGGTATGGTCAACTATTTAGGCAAGTTTATACCAGACTTCAGTGAGTTAACAGCACCTTTGAGAGAGCTGATGCACAAAAATGTTACATGGTCTTGGTTGGAACAGCACCAGAAAGCATTCGAAAACCTCAAGAAGAAAATTGCCACCCCATACTATATTAAGATACTATGCTGTCAATAAACCAGTAACTCTTTCCTGTGATGGCTCAAAAATTGGTTTTGGCACAGCCATTCTTCAAGAAGGCAGACCAGTAGCCTATGCATCAAGACCTCTTACCCAAACTGAAATGCAATATGCTCAAATTGAGAAATAACATTTAGCTATAGCATTTGCATGTACAGAGTTTTGTGATTATATCTATGGTCGAGCTATTCAGATTGACACTGATCACCAACTTTTAGTTGCTATTTTAAAGAAGACTATGCATTCTGCTCCAACAAGATTACAAAGAACGATGCTCAAATTGCAAAAGTACAACTTCAAAAAGGTCTATACAAAAGACAAACTTTTTTATCTGGCTGATACCTTTTCCAGATCACCCAGAAATATGATGGAACAGCTTCAGGCAGAGAAGTTTGACTTTGTTGTTATGGAAGTGTGTACTTTTTCTACCATAAGACTTACTGAGCTGAGAGATCATACAAAGACTGATCCAGTTTTGCAAAAGCTCAGTCACTACATTAATGCTGGATGGCCATCAAAGCAATCTAGTGTACCATTTGAAGTGCAAACTTATTTTCCTTATAGAGATGAGATGTTGATGGAAGATGGCATTATTTTCAAAGGTCCTAAATTTGTTGTTCCTGCTTCATTACAACATGAATATATCCAGATTTTGCACTGTGGTCACCCAGGTTCTGAACCTACCAAAAGAAGGGCAAGAGGACTAGTATTTTGGCCTTCTCCAGCTAAAGACATTAATAAAGTACTTTCTTCCTGTTGTATGCAGTAGTTCTAAACTGCATTTTCAAAACGAACCACTTCAGCTAAGTCAAGTTCCTGAACTACCTTGGTCAACAGTAGCGAGTGATATATTCGAATGGAACAATCAGCATTAATTGGTATTGGTAGACTGTTATTCGCACTTGTTTGAGATTGATTTACTACCTAACCTAACATTTACTACTGTTGTTACTAAGTTGAAACATCATTTCTCAGTCCATGGTAATCCACACAAAGTTATTTCTGACAGTGGTACTCAATTTACTGGTTAGTTGTTTCAGAAATTTGCAAGAGAATGGGACTTTGTACATGTTATTAGTACTCCAGAATATCCACAGTCAAATGGGCTAGCTGAATGTGCAGTGCAGAGTGCAAAGCAATTACTTGAGAGGTCAAATCATAACAATACCGATATCCTTTTGAATTTACTTAATCACAGAAACATACCCCGTGACAATATATTTGGCTCGCCTGCTCAGAGACTTCTATCTAGGCAAACCAGAACAACATTGCCTATCAGTTCCTGTTTGTTGAGGTCTAAAGCTAAGAACAACAGGACAATTAGAGTTCACCTATTCAGAAAGTGTTCTTTCCAGATGTCCAGTTATGATAAATCAAGCAAATTTATTTGTCCATTGAAAGAAGGAGAGACAGTGAGGATACAAACGACAAAAGGTTTCGACCAGATTGATCAGATAACAGTAATATGTACTGAGCTGAGATCCACCTTCGTAGAAATTTGAGGGTGTGGAGTACAGGAGAAATCGCAGACATCTTCTTCCTGTATCAGAATCAGGATTGCAGCATTGTTCCTGTAATACAGACTCTAGATCTCAAAGCAATTCAGACAATGTTCCTGCTGCAGAATGTGTCTTAACTTCTATTTCCATTCCTGATGATGTTCCTGTTGTCCCTAAACCTGAACATTCAGCAGAGACACTCCCATTTGAAAGACCTGATTCCAATTTTTATGTCACATGATTTGGTCATATTTCCAGACCAAGTGTGAAATACACAGCAACCTGAACATAATTGTGTATATGTGTTTAGTTCTGTATACTTGCATGACAACAATTTATTTATATTAATTGCATGTCAATTAATGTCATCAGCACTGCATGATTTATTTCTCAAAGAGGGAGGATATAGACTAGAATAAATGTGATGTATAACATTCCAAGGACTGAACATGCATATATATAGTCAGCACATGCTAAGTTCAGTGCCATTTTGTGAGTGCAGCCAGAGAGTGAGCATGTATGAGTGCAATAGCTAGTTTGTTCATAAGTTTATCTAAGTTAAAGTTATTAAGCCTCAATCCTGATGTGTTTGTACATAATAAAGCTGCCTGAACAGAACCCACAAAGTTTTGTCTATTGTATCCTGACTAGATGAGTGACAATAACATCCTTTCTTATGGCGTGGCTATAAAGTAATTTAATTTCAACTATTTTTCTGAAGTTTTGCAAGTTAACCTTCTGTATTCCAGTTTCCCCTTTCAAAATATATACATCTAAACAGCTATAATAGTTTATGTGCATATTTGTTCTGTTCTAGTAGGGTACACTTAGGATACATTTTTAAAGCTCAGTACTTTACAACCCTTTTCAACACACACTTCTGTACCAGCAGTTTGACATACATATATAGTACAATTTTAATACATTTGTAACACAAGAATATGAACCATGTTGATATTCACAAATTACATCTAATTATTTACAACATTCCAAATAGCTGGGCTGTACTCTTTTTCCATTCCCGATGCCTGCCTGATTTACAATGCTTCTCTGTAAGCATAGTATATCCACCGATTTTACAAACTCTGATAGTCTGTTTCCTTTCTTGAAACAGAATACCAGAATTTGTACAGCGTTTTCCAGACTACCAGACAATCAGTTTGATTTCTGGATAGTCCAGAAAAAAAAACGGAGAGGTAGCAACCCTAATAAATACCCATTTGGTGGACCCAGTACTGCATGAGGCCATCTGCTTATTAGCATTAATTATACAATGACAGCTCATTACTATTCAAAAGCATGCACACTGATTGGTTAGCCCAACCAGTATATCCATTTTAAATCAAGCACATACCAATAGAAAAAAAAATCCTGTCACTGAAGAACCAAGCCAGACTTTCTTATATTAGTATATTCTACAGAGGCATATGTCTGTTCAGATTTTTGCCTCATATTTTTGGTTTGGTCCTCATAAAATTTCTGTTTTTCTGACAAATAACTGAAGAATGAAATTACTAAATAATGACATTCATTTCAGTTTCACACTTCATATCCTTCAGACAATGCACAATAACACACATCTTGTTATTTAGCAGATTTCTAAGATTATATGAGCAACATTTACAATCAGTCCCTATTTTGGGGCCTTTGTCCCCCATGATTTAAGGCTTCATCCACATTTCTTGAGCTGAAAGGTTGAGAGGCAAAGCAAATCCAAGTAAAATAATTTACATTCTGCAAAGTTAAAGAAATGTACATGATTTTCCTTGTATTTCTGCCCTGTATGTCTCATACTTGTATATTGTCCATGTTTTGCAGGTTTAAAAAATGTAGATCTTCCTTTCTCCATTGCTTGTTTTTAACAGCACTGATGTAATGTGCAAGCTTGGAAACATAAGTCCCATACACATGCGCAGTATATTAACAAATGCAGAAGAATGAGGAAACAGTACGGAGGAACACTACGGCACCATTATACAAAGACATTATTTAAGAAATAAATAATGTCATTGTATAATAGCAACAACTAAGTTGTGGATATGGGTATATGAAGATTTACCTATGGTTGGCTTTGTTTAATCACTTGGGCTTTGGCCTTGTGCTCAAACCAGTCTACCTGTGGGTAAATCCACAATATACCCACACTCACTCAATGGATATTGATTAAATATAGCCTGCCTGAGTTTCTCCTTAAATTTTTTAATCTGAACCCCTCCACAGATTACATTCCTAATATTTGGAGAAGCGCCATTGTGATCCCACTGCACAACAGTGACCCTAACATCAATCAATACAACAGAGACACTAGTCTCAAACATCTTATATGTTAGACTATGAAGCACATTGTATCTGAGCTCATTAATACAGAAAAAGATGGCCAGGTGGTTACAAGTATGGATTTGTAAAGGATAGATCCTGTCTCCTTAATCTTATAACCTGTTTTTTTTAAAGGTCAGTGAAGCTGTTTGTAGTAGTCATTCCATTCAAGGTACTTGCTTGGCCCTTTGCAAAGCCTTTGATACAATCCAGGCAAGTACCATTGATAATCTTACTAAATGCAATGCAAATTTCTGCATTATCCTCTAGACAGCTAATTGTGTGACTGACAGACAGCTGCCTCTGAACATAAAAATGCTACATGCTTTGCCTTGTAGGGCTCGGTACATGGAGCCCTCATTTCTAGCATTTGTTACTCTAGTATCCAATTTAATGATCTATTTTTATTGTTATCTAAGTGTACTGATGACTGTAAATTGGGAACAGTTGTTAACTCACCTTCTGAAATTCAGTTACTCCAGCTAAGGACTGACAATGCCAACTTATGGTATAGAAATAATGCTTTAGTATAAATGCTAAGAAATGTAGTATAGTTCTTTTTGGTAACAAATGTTCCCACCTCCTATCCTATAAATGGCAAACCCTCTAAACTGATACTGCCATTAGTGAATTGGGCACATATGTTGATAAGTCACTGTCATTCGACCATCATGCAACAGTGTGGAATTCCTTCAGTCTAGAAATTAGTTAGCTCCTTAAGGCATGTCCTCTACAGCTAAATAAATCTTAATCCTCCTGTACTCATTACGCATAGGGTCCATCACTGAATACAATGCTTCTTCCTGCATGTACACACACACACACACACACACACACATACATAAATATGTATATATATATATATATATATATATATATATATATATATATATATATATACACACACACACACACACACACACACACACACACACACATATATATATATATATATATATATATATATATATATATATATATAAAAATTGCTCTACTTTACAGGTCTCAGTTAATCAGAATTACTGGCAGAATTCTGCTTAAAGACTCATTTGTAATATCTTTTCTCTTGCTTTTTAAACCATGAAAGTTCCTATTCTCCCCTGTCCTGTTCATCCCCCTGCACCCTTGCAGAACCAATGGCTCGTCAAACTCCCATACCCAGTTTTGCAACCTATATCAACAAATAAATCAAAGTGGTTAGCAGGATAGATCCTTAAACCAATGCACTCCATAACTGTGGGAAAAGTTCATTCTGCATGCCAAACAAAGCAGTACTCTGGCTACTTTCAAACAATCTTTTTTTCTTCTTCTCTTAGGACCTTGCCTGATGGCTTCTCTACCTGAACCATCCATCCCATTCGTTCAAAGGTCACATGATCCAGGCATTCTGGAACTAGTCTACAGCTCATTTTTTCATAGGAATCCAAATCTGTTCCCTGTCAAGAGCTGGGTGGTAAGAATCATGTCGTCTCACTAGTCCAGCAGGATGACCTACCCTCTCCCTTGGGGAACAACCCGCCCCCCGATAGCAAGTCTTTCCTCAGCTATTCATGTATTACGATGGAAGCATGCCTTAGCATGCTGAGTTGCCCTTATCATACAATGTGACGTGCTTGGGCAGTGCAGGCCTGGTAGACTTAATGTAACAATGTAACATCTAGTGGTCATTTGAGTGATTATCTGGCTAGTCTTTTAAGGGTTCTCATGACTTCTTGCCTAGACTGTGTGACTTGTTAAACACTCTTCTCCTTCCAAAAACTATCTTAAACACGAAGAAAACTGCAGCACTGGAACCACAAACAGCAAAGGATCTGAACCAGCATAAAATTAATTCTGGTACCTCAGCTTTTCACCTTCTTGGAGTAGTTATTCTTAACAAATGCTATCCAATTTATACACCCAGTACTTCACATCAACCAATAAAACCCCATCAATTAGTTAATTCTGAAAGTTGGTTCAGATCCGGTGGTGTTTTTGGTTCCTGTGCTGCACTTTTCTTTGTGTTTATGATAGACTGTGTGACTGCCTGCCTAGTGTAAACTGCAAATCTATCCAGATAAACAAGCATAACCTTCTGAGCCCCCCAAACCTTTCTGTGTTGGAGAGAAGCCTTATAGCTTATCAGTGGGAGTGGTAAGCAGAAGGTAGCCTATCTAACACAAAACAAGTGGTTTCTGGCCCAGAATTTGTAGTTTATTGGTTGTTTGGGAATTTTGCCATCTCTTTCAACTTTCTGGTTTTAAAGCCCGCATTGCGCTTGTTTCCCGCCTTTCCTGTAACTCATCTAATCCAGGTACAGATTTCATAGGTTCATAGGTTCATAGGTTCATACTAGGCTATCTGCCCGAGGGCATTTACAAGCCTAGCCCATAGTTTTGTGGCTTACACCACCCCTTTAGTATGGGGAACTATACCCATTATTTTGCTGTGCCTCTGTCGAGCAGTGACACTGAGGTAATCCCTGGGGTATATCTGTGATCTCCCATCGATTGGTCAAGATTTCTCTTGAACAAGGCCAGCGAGGTGCTCTGCCTCACATATACCGGGATTTTGTTCCACAGCATAGGGAGTCTTTGGGTGATGAATCTATCCCTCCAGCACGTCCTATTAATAGCCGTGTCAAGGTTTAAGTCTCCCGCCCTTGTGGCTCTGACGGATCTAGATTTTTTGAGGTGAAGCATATTCATCAAATCTGGGTTTGACATGGCCTTGTATGTTAGGCAAAGGTCACCTCTGAGCAAGCGGTGGCGACTGAATAGAGCTGGAGTTCTTTCAGTCGGGCAGCATAGGACAGATGTTTGAGACCCTTTATCCTTTTGGTGAGGAACTTTTGTGGCCTCTCCAGCTGCTGCAAGTGTCGGGTCAGATACATTCCGAATGGGGCATTGTACTCAATCATTGGTCTGATGAGTGATGAGTATAGGGAGACTATGACCTCCCTTGATCTAGATGAGAATCCCTTCATGATAAGGTGGGCAATGTAGAAGGTCTTCCTAACTACTTTAGCTACATGGGTGTCGAATGACAGACTACTATCAACCTGGGTCCCCAGGTCCCTGATAACTTCTTCTGTGCTCAGTGGATTGCCACCTATTTGGTAGCTAGGGGTAACCTTGTTTTTCCCGAAGGGTATGACTATGCATTTTTGGCATTTAACTTTAGGCCATGGCTCTGGCACCAGTTATCCGTTTCTGTGAGACCCTTCTGAAGGATATCTGTGTCAGATGTGTTTTCTACTATGGCCAGTTTGCAGTCATCTGCAAACTTTTTCAGCCATAACCCTCCTGTGTTTGCTTGTACTGGAAAAGTAGATGCCAAACAAGAGTGGGCCCAGGACTGAGCCCTGTGGTACACCACTTGTGACAGGCTTTGAGTCTGACATGGCGCCAGCAACTCTGACCCTGTGGGTTCTGTCACTCAGCCAGTTTGCAACCCATCTTGTGATGTATGGGTTAACATTTAAGCTGATGAGTTTTTCAATGATACCCGAGTGGGGTATTGTATCGAAGGCCTTCGCCAGATCGAGGTAGGCTGTATGGACTGCCTTTCCCTCATCAATGGCTTTGGTGACTGTTTCAAAAAGTCAACCAAGTTTAGAAGGCATGATCTGCCTTTGACAAAGCCAAACTGGGATGGATCCAAAGTCTGCAAATTCCCTATGTCTTTATTTATGAGGTCCATTATGATCCTCTCCATGGCTTTGCAGATAAGGCTTGTCAAGCTAATGGGCCGGTAATTTCCAGGGTCGGTGGAGGCACCGCCTTTGTAAAGTGGGACCACAGTTGCAGTGCCACTCCTGGGTATGTATCCAGAGGTAAGACTATGATTAAACAGCTGTCCTAGCTGTGGGTTTAATTCCTCGTTGAGTTCGTGGAGCACACAGCCGGGGACACCATCAGGTCCCATGGATGCTGTGTTTTTTGCTTTGGAGAGAGCAGTTCTTACTTGGGCATTGGAGATGTTTGGGGGGCTGCAATCACTTGGTATAGATATCTCTCCTTTTGGGGGGGATGGGGGGGAGAAGTTTGCACTGAACCTGTCAGCCAGTATGTTGGCAATGTCTGTAGGATCAGTAATCTTCACATCATTTTGAACTAGTTCTGAGCATATCTGGGAGTTTCCTCCCAGGTTTCTAACATAGCTAAAGAAGGCCTTATGATTGTCTTTTGAGTCTTTAGCTATTTTTCTCTCAAAATTTGCTTTGGATGATTTTATGAGAGCTCTTAGTTTGCTGTATAATTTGCTGTATCCAGGACTGTTTGTAAGCTTCTGAGAGGTGCCAAAGTCTGCTCTCCAATTTTTCCTTTAGATCTGCTCATTCTCTCCTCTCCTGAACTTTTACTACCTTATTAGTCTAGCACATTACCATACCAGACCTCTTGTAGCAATTATTGTAGCACACAAAAGTGCTACTAACATTAAACGTTCTACAAGGAAAGAGCAGTACTTATTATTAATGCCCACCTCTCCAGGCACGTCTAAAGAAAAGTTCCCTGTGCTTCCTCCTGTTAACCTGGTGAACTTGGGCATTCTGAGGCAATGTAGCGACTGATTCATGTACACCAACAACCCTCTCCTCTTACCTCTCAACACTCAGACTTGTGAGAGATGCACTTATATATCCAAATTGGAAACCACGCACTCTCCAGCCAAGACCGGAATAGCTGGTCAAGAGGAGAAGTTCAACACTTGCACCACACCACATGGAACACATAGCCCTCCAGAACACACACCAGCACTGCCGTCACATAAAAACACAAACCACACACCCACCTTCATGGAGGCTCTCAATAAAAATCTACCTAAACAGCAGAGACCTCCAAGGCAGAAACACACTCAACCACTACAACTCAACACTAATCACGAGACACATAACTCTCCTAAACAGTGTGCCACTCAAACAAACCCCCTAAGACAAAACAGCATGCCCAGAACACTAGTCATAAGTGACTCAATAGTGAGGCTAGGTTAAATAAGGAGAAAGTAACAGTCAGCTGCCTGTCAGGTGCCAGGATCTGCATATAATGCACATAATCAGGTCCCTCAACAACAGGTACAAATATGACTCTATCATTGTACATGTGGGTGTGAATGACCTGAGACGTACCTCCCTGGACTACATGAAAAGAGACCTGGAGGAGCTCTCAGATTATGTAGCCCAGTTGGGTACGACCCTAGCCCTGAGCAGCATCCTACCATCACCCAGAATGATACCACAGTACAAGCAGAAAATGGCTGATTTCAACAATTGGTCAAGTGTCTGGTGTCATTCTAAGCAGATCCAGTATCTGTCTGCCTGGGATGACATGATTCACACACCTCGATGCTTTGCCAGAGATGGCCTGCATCTGTCACTGATGGGCTTCTGGACACTGGCCAAGGCTCTTGCCAGCACTATAGTGCCTTTTTTAGGCAGTGTTCCAAAGACCAAATTATACTGTAACAGCTATAAACAAATGCAATCTGAGGGTCATGCTGCTCAATGCTGGAAGTCTAAATATCAAAATGCACTCGCTCGAAGCACTCCTTAAAATGGAGAACATCAACATTTTGTGATGTAACAGAGACCTGATTCAAGGCAGCAAAAAAGCACTCCTGCACTACCAGGCTATAACTCATTCCACACCTTTCAGCCCCAGAACTTGGACAGAAGCTCCAAAGGTGGTGGTGTTTCCATATTTATAAAGGATGCGCACACTTCCAGACTGGTAGCTCAACGTAATGCATCAGAGATACTTCAGGTGCAGCTAACACTGGGTAAGACAGCGATTCAGGTCATAGCCTGTGATAGGTCCCCAACCATATCCCAATACACTTACTCAGCATTCCTAAGCACCCTGGAGAATATTAGGGTCCAACCTAACACACTCATACTGGGCAACTTCAACTACCCCTCCATTAACTGGGAAAACTACTCATGTCCCAATACACTTGCTCAACGGTTCCTGGAATTCATGAATTCCAATGGCCTGGACCAGCTCGTTCTTACCCCCACTAGAGGTAGCAACATCCTTGACCTGGTCATTACTAACATGGGTGACCGCTGCTCTACACCAGTAGTCAACTCTTCCATGGTTATATCTGACCACAAACTAATCACCTTGGAAATCCACATACCTCTCCCCCCCACACACACACACAAAGGTAACCACCATGAAAAACTTCTCCAAAGCTAACTTTGGGCTCCTAAGAATAGAGGTGGCTAACTTTACGGCACCCATGCAAATGGATAATAGTTGCATGACCACTTAATCATACATCAATGCACTGTACAAACACGTACATGATGCATGGATCTCACCATACCCAATAGAACTAAGGTGCTCTCCTCCAAAAAAAGGAAGCCAATCTGGTGGTTCCCTGCCATAAACAAACTCTACAACAGAAGGAGGCAACTGATGCTGAATAAGGTGAAGTCCCAAGACTGGAAAAACACCCTTTTCAGCCTCAACAAAAAGTTGAGATCCCTCATCAAATCCTCTAAAACTAGCTATGAAAACAGAACTGCAGCTGATAGTAAAGACAACCACAAGGCCTTCTATAGTTATGTAAAGAACCTCCACGGCAATACCCAGATTTGCTCTGAGCTACTGCACAATGGTACCTCCTATACTGAGCCAACAGATATTGCCAGTATACTGGCTGAAAGATTCACTGCCAACCCCCCCCCCAAAAGGATCAATCACAATACCAGTAGATTGCCAGGCACCCAGTATTACTGCAGCACAGGTTAAAACTGCACTGTCCAAGGCCAAGAATACAGCTTCTATGGGACCTGACAATATCCCTGGCTGTGTTCTACTTGAACTACAGAGTGAAATGGCACCTCACCTGTGTGCCCTGTTCAATCACAGCCTCACCTCAGGCTTTGTCCCTACCAAATGGTGCACTGTTATAGTCATCCCTCTCCACAAAGGAGGAGTGATGACAGACCCTGGGAACTATCGCCCCATTAGCCAGACAAGTCTGATATGCAAAGCTATGGAATGCATCATCATGGACCTAATAAACAAGGATATAGTGAATCTCCAAACCCTGGATCCCACACAGTTTGGTTTTGTGAAGGGCAGATCATGCCTACTCAACTTGGTCAACTTCTTTGAGTCAGTAACCAGAGCAGTGGATGAAGGCAAGGTTGTTCATGCAGCCTACCTTGATCTGGCCAAGGCCTTTGATACCATTCCCTACTCAGGAATCATAGAAAAACTCACTAAGCTAGGCATCAACCCCTATATCACTAGGTGGGTTGCAAACTGGCTCACAGATAGAACCCACAGTGTGAAAATAGCTGACTCCATGTCAGACTGCTGACCAGTCACGAGTGGAATCCCACAGTGATCAGTCCTGGGTCCTCTCCTGTTTGGTATCTACTTCTCAGAAGTCCAGTCCAACATGAAGGGACTCTGGTTGACAAAGTTCACAGACGATTACAAGCTGGGAGCCATTATTAACTCCCCAAGTGATGTTGATATCCTACAAGAAGGCCTCACTGAGACCAATGACTGGTTTCAGAACCATGGCCTTAAGCTCAATGCCAAAACATTTGTCGCCATCCCCTTTGGGAAAAACACAGTTCCCGTGAACTACCACATCTATGGTAGTCCACTGAACACAGAAGGCGTTATAAGAAATCTGGGAACATAGGTTGACAGCAACCTCTCTTTTGACCACCACACTGTCACTGTGGTCAGAAAGTCTTTCTATGTGGCACATCTCATTTCTAAGGGGTTTGCATCCAGGAAGAAAGAGGTCATTGTCTCCCTCTACTCTTCCCTCATTAGGACAATCATTGAGTACAATTTTATTTGTATTGTATTATTTGGCATGAAACCTCACTAGACACATGCAACAAATGGAGAGGCTGCAAACTTACCTCACAAAGAGGATCTTAGGTCTTAAACACTTGTCCTATATGGACAGACTCAAAAAACTCCAACTATTCCCTGTCTCATATCGCCTACTTAGAGGCGATCTCTGCTTGACTTATAAAGCCATGTCTGACCTAGCTCTGTTAGAAATGTTACATCTAAAGAAATCCCAATCTGTCCGCACCACACTCTCCAGAGACCTCAAACTCATTACCACAATCAACAGAACGTGCTGGAGGGACAGGTTCATAACCCAGGGACTGCCCATGCTAACAGAACACCTCACTGGCCCTCTTCAAGAGAAACTTGATGAGTGGATGGGAAGTAGATAATTCACTCCAGGGATCACTAAATTGGCTCTACCCGACAGAGGCACTGGAAACTACGATTGGGTGGCACTTTGTAAGGGTAATCCTATAGGCTAGGCTTGTAAAGGCTCCAGGGCCATTAGCCTAGCACCTAGAACCTATGAAATAACTAAATAAATCCAAGGATTTTTTTCTTAAAAAATGCCATATATGACCCATTTCTACAAATAAGTTCCTTCTTTTCATAAGCAAACATAGCATTAACAGCATTTGTTATAGAAAAGTTCTGAATTTGGTATACAGTTTTTTTACTATTAAAGAATTCAGCCAATATCCTAGGAGAGCATATCTGGAGTTTTATTAAATATTGGAAATTAAGGGAAGGAGACTTGTTGATAGTTTTGTAGGTTCATATGTTCCTACTAAGCGTATGGCCAAGAAGACAGTTGAGAAACTTAGCCACAGCACATAGTACCTGTATGAGATAACAACAACTCCCTGTTATGTAGATTTTCCCAACATATGCCAGGTAAAAATTTGACTTACCTATCCAGTTCTCCAGACTGGTTTTAAAGATTGCTAGGGAAGTACTCTGCTTTATATGTAAAGGCAGCCTTTTTCAGAAACAGGGAATACAATGTGTTAGGTACATCTAACACCATTTGGTGATGTTGATCTGGAGTTTAGATTTAGGCCTCTAGAGCAGGTGTTTGCTTTACAACTATTTCTGTGAAGGTGAAAGAGTTCAAGACATGTTGCGTCATTCATAGCATGAAATGTTATGAAGAGATAACCTCTCAGAAGTCTATATGATACTGAGTAGAGGGGCAAAGCTTTAAATCTATCAGAGTAGGTAAGGGATTTTTTTGGTGAGGAAATGTTAATGTCATTCAAGTTGATTTAGATGCTTAATGAGATACATGCCAAAGGGGATAACTTCTTTAGACCTGGAAGAAATAAAATGAAAGATACACTTTGTATTATTGAAGGATTTTCTAACCACCAAAAGAGTCTGTCATCAACAAAGGTACGCTAGTACCTGATGACTAGGTCAGCTTTAAGTGGAACATTATCTATATGCTAAGCTGAAGTAATGCAAGATTAATCAAAAGAAAATGTATTTCACCTCTTGGCATTGAGGGTAAGTGAAGGATTATCAGACCAACTATTTTTTGGTCTAGACTTCCTAGAGAATTTGAGCATCAGAATAGGATTTGATAACAGACCCCAGTTTGCAGTCATCAGAAAACGTGGTTAGCCATACTCTGTTAATACCATCTTTAATACCCAAAAATTATATATATATCAAAGAAGAGGGTGACCAGGTCAGAACTCCAGGGACATTACTGTTTATGCTTTTCTGTGCAAATACCCTTGATCTTAATGGTATATTTGTCAACAATCCCAGCTTGGTGGATAGTGTAAAAGGCCTTGTCAGGCTCCAAGCAGGCAACATAGTCTGTATTTTTCATGACAATGGCCTCAGTATCCTTTAGAAAACACTCAGCCACATTGAGCAGGCATGATCAATCTGTTGGCAATTCAAATGAATGTGGATCCAGGGACCTAGTGTCACCCACATCATTGTTTAATAATTTAGTTATAATACATTCTTTAGCCTTGCAAACAATATTAATGAGACTAACAGGTCTGCATATCTCTGGGTCAGTAGGGGGGGCACCTTTAGGTAAGGGTACCACAACAGTTATCTTCCACGCATCAATGGTTTCAAGAGGTGATCAAGGGGATTTGATAGATGGGACTTAATGGTTGTCTACAGACATCCAGGGATATTGTCAAGACCCATGGAACTAGTATGTTTTAATTTTAGAATGTGCCAAAAGGACTTAGTAAAATAATTTTAGGAGGGGGTGTTATGACTGAAAAGGGTCATCAAACCACATCAGTTACCCAGTTATCAAACTGTAAAATTAAACAAATAAAATAACAGGGAAGAGGGTGAAACACCGGGGTTGTAAGCAGCGAAGAGACTCAGTCTGAAGAGTGGATTGAAGTTTTTGCTAGCTGGGACGTAATGCTTCTCAACAGACATCAAGGGATTTTAACAAGACCCATTGAACTACTAGTTTTTGTTAGAAAACAAAGGGCACTTCCATCTTTGGAACATGTCTTATGACCAATGATCCGTAATATAAGTAACTAAACACAGATGGCATTTGATTCCATTTGGGGGTATATTTCTGAGAAGGGGCACATTGTATTTATGGACCACTTCTGTGCCAGTATAAAGATGGTATGCAATCTATACAAACTTATAACAGATTTTGAATCACTATAAATCTTGCAAGACCAGGATATCCCACCAGAAATCATGGGATCAAGTCTTAATATTGTTTTATCTCATAGAAACTTGGGTTATATAACCTCATGCATTCATTTCCTCTCACTAATGAAATCATCTAATGATGTCTTTATAATAAAAAATGATATGCATTGTTTAATGGTGAATGTTTGCAGGTACTTAGATTATGGAATAAGCTATGTCATAATATTCATGGGTTGATAGGCTGTACTAAGCTATTGAGGACTGGAACCTTTTGAAGCCTAGCCATGCATTCTGTGTGAGAATCAATCCCTGTTTCTTTAGTCCTTAAGGTAACCACTGTAACCATTAAGCTGAACTTACTTTTGTCTACCTAGCTAGCTTGCTCCTCTAGACATCTGAAAGGTATCAAGAGGACATCTTAATAAGCTTATATGACAATGAGTAGAACAAAAGTTGCCTTAACTTACCCATGCACTGGAAATGCACTCACCCTCAAATCTTCTTTGCAAGAGACCTTTGAGGTTTCTTCAATACTACAAGGTGATCATTAATGGAATGAGTGGTGGCCAGGCTACAAGTGATCTGTTTAATGAACAGCTTAGCAATAATCTGTGAAACTATGAACCTATTTGTTAAGTGCAAACATCTTCAGTGTACTCATTAACTGGCTTACTCAGTTATGTATACAGTGGGAGGAATAGAAGTCAGATTGCATTGTAGTAAGCATCACACTTGTGTTTTTGTCAGAAGACAGCTATAATACAGCAAGGTTGGTCGCTATGTTCAGAGGTTAACATTTTTAGCAATGAAACTAGCAAACTGACCAAAATGTTTCTGGTTAGAGGTTACCCACCTCAGATGATTAGGAAAATCAACCATGAGGTGGTACAGGGAAGGAAGAATAGCTATTCCCCAATTCTGGGAATCAAAGAAGACACTTCTGCCACCGATTCACACATTAACTTGAGAGGAAAGAGTTATACTAGGGCTATGGTTTTAAAATGTCATTCCATCAGTAACAACGTAAAGCAGGTCATTTATAACAACTGGAATATATTCAAAACAGGTCTTAGACTGGAGAAATGCCTTGGTGGTATAGCTTATTTCACTTACAAGAGGGGGTTAAACATAAAAAACATTTTGGAACACCCACTAAAGACATTTAGCAATAACATGAGAGCTCCAGGCCTGTGGAGATGTGGAGCCTGTCATTACTGTAGTTACATGTGGGGAGGGAACACTTATGCTGTCCTGTACAAGGGTAAACCACTGCACTCATTTTTGTAGGCCAACTGTGAATCTAGGGGCATTGTCTACATTGTTATTTGTGGTTTATGTTCCAGTTCCTATATAGGATAGCCTGACCATGTCTTAAAAAAGAGGGTCTTTGAGCAGCTATATGACATCAAAAGGCAGGACAGTAAGAATACCCTATATAGACACACCAGAAATTGTTCCATACCCACTGGGGTTCATTTTAAATTTGGGGTGAATGACAAGGTCTACATTTCTCAAAGGGGAGATGACTGGGAGACACAATTAGAGTGCAGAGAGTTAACCTGGTAGTTACGATTGAATGCTACTCACAAGCCAAGGTTGAATGACAAAATGTCTGTTAACAGCATTTTCAAATCTAGGGCTGTTCAACTTTATCCACAACAAATCCAACTTTAAACGTTCTTCAGTTTTGATAATTAAATTGCCTTTATGTGTATATATATATATATATATATATATATATATATATATATATATATATATCTATATATATATATATATATATATATATATATATATATATATATATATATATATATATATATATATATATATATCTAGGTTTACCTTTGAATGAGTGAATTGCAGCATAGGCGAAAGCAGTTGTTTCGCGAACCGTAATGCCGAAATACAGACATCGCAGGATGAAATGTCGAAAATGGTTTGCTAAAAAAACATTTCCGACATTTGATCAATCTGTTTGAATGGGAAAAAAGTGTTCGCTTATTTGCCATTCAAACACATGGTGAATCAGCAATGTGTTTTGTTTTGCAACAGTGTGGTGGTGGTGCTGATGTAGCGTTGTCGCCTCCCAGTAAGACGTTATCCTGTTCGATTCTCAGTTAAAGCGTCTTCTGTGTGGAAACATGCATGAATGGGCATACCTCCATTGAAGGGTGTGCATCAGGGCTGGCAACTCGGTACTTAAAAATCTGCTGCCAATCATTAGCGGACCGGAGTTCCGCTGTGGCGACCCCTTACGGGGAAAAGCCGAAATACACAACTTAACGACGTTTTGCATGTTGCACATACCGCTTTCAACAAAATAAAGGTAAACCATTTTCTATCTCAGGATGTTATGATTATTTAATAGGAATGTTTTTTTTACATGCAAGTCTATGTAGGTGTTTTATAGATGCTTGACTGACAGAGTTGCTTTAAAAATTACTATTTTTTTTGCGTTTTTAGCTATTATTTTAATGAGATTAATTGAGGTCTATTAAGCTTTGTCATTTTGATTGGTTGTTACTGTCTTTAAATGCTCAGTGGTTCAGCTTCATCCCCATGCTCTGAAAAAGTCCTAATTTTTTTGGACTAAAGCACCTAGGGGGGACTATTTGTCCATTAAAATTTACTTTCGAATTCAAAACCATCTATCTGCTTTGTTCCTTTGCAGTGGAATATCTGCTATCTAATCTACCTTAGGCATGTATACCTGTGTTTTTTGTTGCTTGGTTATTGAATCAGATGATCGTCAGAAATGATTAGTGCATCAAAAAGAAAATGTGGCATAAAAATGTTTCCACCTGATGGATAGCTTTTTGTTTAATGCAGTTGTCATAGAGAAAAAAGGAGCTAAATACAGCCTTAACCCAAACACAGTAAGCAGATTCCAGATATGAGCATATGTGCATTCTTTCCAGCATGCATGTGTGCGTGTGTGTGTGTGTGTGTGTGTGAGTGTGTGTGTGTGTGTGTGTGTGTGTGTGTGTGTGTGTGTGTGTGTGTGTGTGTGTGTGTGTGTTTAATGGAAATAATCTACGAAATTACCAATTTTCTAATTACTTACCAGTGATGTTTACTTCACACAGTGGTTTAACTTTGGAGATCTTATGCTGATCACCTGACATCTTATGCTGATCACCTGACATCTTATTGTGCTACAAAGTACTAGAGCAAGAAAATTAGATGTAAATATTCTCAGGACTTTCAGAACACTGAAACTGGGTTGCAAGATAAGTTTGATTTTTCTTTTGGTCACAGAAGTTGGAAAAAGGTGAAAGTTTTATTTTTGATTTACATCTCCTCCCTTTCTCTGAGGTTCAGTGACCTCATAGCATATTACAGATACTGCAAGTGTGAGAACAGAGCACCCACATTAGGGGTACAAGGGGGGTTACCTCACTGCAAAAACAACTGTTTTGAGGATTCTTCTGATAGCATTTTTTTGACATACAATGTGTCTCTTAAATGATTCAGCTACGGTGACTTGAATCTTGACTATACAAGATGTGGTTCGTTATTTTACCCTAATACCAGTATATTACACAGATACAGGCACACAGATACACACATACACAGACACACACACATAGACACACACACACACACACACACACACACACACACACAAACACACACACACACGCACGCGCACACACGCACACACACACACACACACACACACACACACACACACACACAGTATGTATATACTGGCATTGGTGTTAACCTCCACATTCCCATTTTGTGCATGGGGTCGGAGTGTCACACCAACAGTCATCATCACCTAGAGCTAGTGTTCACACTGTGCCAGATGGTTAGTCCTGTCTATATAAATAAATATCTATCTATTGGACAGATAGTCACATACATACATGCATGCATACATATATAAAATAGGGATCTGTGACACCTCCATCAAAGTAGTCTTTCATCGAAATGTCAGCTGTTGAAAAACTATTGAAATGACATTTTGATTAAAAAGGCAAATACCAACATGTACTTTACTGAAAATGTTTGAAAATGTGAAAGATAAGTGATCCCAGCACTTCAGTCTATGTATACAAAGATAAATCAGTTGAAATATTTGTTAAAAATTGTGCTCAAACCATAACAGTGTGAGAGATGCGAAGAGAGCTGCATATGCAGCTGTTTGAGGAATCATAAAAAACCTTTGAAGCAAAGATAACAATTTTCTCAACACATTAAATCACAAATCTTAAACAAAATAACATTATTTTAAATGACAATCACTAAACCTTTTCTAGTTATGTTTGTAATCTCAAACATACAGCTTAACAACGCACTGAGCAGATTGTGAATGATGTTACCTACACTGAGGCTGAAGATATAGCCAAACTACTGCTCTGACCTCTGTGTGTTCCTTATGATATACCTGAAACTGTCTCTCTTCTAGCTATCACACAACACTAAGTGCTAACAGCACTATCAAAGGCTAAAAATACTGCACTGATGGGTTCTGACAAAATCCATGGACGCATCTGACAAAATCCATGGACGCATCTGATATAACATGCTGCACGATTTAGCCACCTGCTAGCAACACTTTTCAACCTCATACAGGTTTCGTACAAAGGAAATGGAGAACTGGAGAACTGGAGATCCACAGACCCATAAGTGATACCAGTCTCATATGCATAGCCATAGAAAGACGTATGGAACTAGGCAATAAGGACATAAGGAACCTGTAAAACTGGACCCATCTCAATTTGGATTTGTCAAGAATAGATCGTGCTTACTCAGCCTGGTAGACTTATTTGAAAAGGTCACCAAAACAATGGATGAACGTAACATCCTAGAATAAGATTTTGACAAAATTCCTAACTCAGGAGTAGTGAAAACCTAGATAAAACCCTATGGCATATGCTGGATTGCTAACTGGCTCATAGCTAGCACACAGGGAGGGAAAATAGAGGAAGTTACTTCTACAAAGAGACAGCAAAATTATTTGGAGGGACAGGTATATCAAATCCCTGTCATTATTTAGTGAATTCAGTCCTCACTGATTTTCTGCAAAAATCCAGAAAATCACAAATTTTATGAGGAACAGACCAAAAATATAAGTCAAAATTCTGGTCATTCTGCAAAAATCTAGACAGTTGAGAGGCATGATAAGTAACCTCCTGGCCACTGACCAAAATGAATTTGGCTTTAACAAAGGCAGATCCTGTCTCCTTACGCCAATGTTTTCTTAAAAGTCAATGAAGCTGTCCACAATGTTCACTCCATTCACTGTGCTCAAGTTACCTTTGCTAAAGCCCTTGATGCAATCCACCATGCAGATATTATTATTTAATGTACTACACATAATGAACATTTCTGCATTTTTCTCTGGACAATGAATTGCTTAAAAAAATCCATAGAGTGAATGTTGTTGGAGCTCCCTCTGAGCACAAAAATGCGTCCATGTGTGCCTTACTAGGCTCAGTACTGGGAAGCCTCCTTTCCAGTATCTATTTATCTTTCTATTCTTGTAGCAATCTAAGTGTGTTGGTGGATGCAAATTGGGAGCAGTTAACTCACCTTCCAGTGTACAGTTACTCCAACAAGCGACTGACAATGTCAGTTGTTGGTATATAAACAATGGTCTTAATATAAATGCTAAGAAATATAGTGTGGCTCTGTTTGGCAAACAAATATTACTTCCTGCTATCGTACAAATGACAAACGACTCCAAACTGATACTATCATCAAAGACTTGGACACAGATGTCAGTAACTCACTATCATTAGGCCATTGCGCAAGAGTGCTGAATTCTTTCAATCTGGAAATTGGCCAACTCCTAGAGGCATGTCCTACACAGCTAAAGAAATGTTACTTTTCCTGCACTTTTTTATTACATTTTATTTTACATTTGTTAACCGGGGGTGTCTGACTGAGCCGAAAAGGCCCTTTTTCAGCAGAGGCCCAGGGAGAAAAGCTCCACAAAGAAAAATTACAGATACATTTAGTTATTTAGACATAATCAGTATACACACAAATTACAAGAGACATGTTTTTACAGTGGTATGTGACACATCAACAGTTACAGTGGAGAGAACAAAAAAAAAATATTAATTTAAAGATAAAGGTAATTAATAGATTTGTGGTGTACAGCTGAAATTTGGAACATAGGTAGAATACATACATAGTACACAGGTACAGTACATACATTGTAGATTAGCCAATGTTTGTGAGTATGATTGAAAACTATTGTCAAGTACTCTATATTTAGTATATATACATTATCCGCTTTCACTAGCCTGGGGAGCAATCATGACACTGCCAACTTTGCTTGAGATGTTGCCTGATGAGGTCTTTATAGGAGGCTTTGGATGATGTGTTTTGAATGCTAGTAGGGAAAGAGTTCCATTTTTTAGCCACTGAACTACTATATAGCGCATCTCCAAAGCTATTGTAGCTGTTGGTGACTTCTAATAGTAGTTTGCTTGATGATCTAAGAGGCCTTTTGGCTGAGTGATGTTGTACTAGGTTTTTGAGGACAGGACACTTATTGGGGAGGTAATAGATAGAATGACAGAGGCAGAACTGATTGTAGGTTAGGAGGTTGGGCAGTTCAAGCCAGTGGAGCTGTCTCAAAGCAGTACAGTGATGAGTTCTATATGAGCAATTTGCAGCAAAGTGGGCACTTCTGTTATAGCAGGCTACCATTTTGCTTAGTTCAGTTTTGTTGAGATTAGTCAGAATGGGAGATGCATAGAGTAGGGTGGATAGAAGTTGGGAGCGAGCAATGGTTGATCTTGTGTTGTTGGTAAGAAATGGTTTGATATGGTAGAGTGACCCCAGTTTGGCATGTACTTTTTTAATAGTTAAGTTGAGATGATTATCAAATTTTAGGTGGGAGTCTATGGTTATTCCCAATAGCTAAGCCTGTGCCACTGGAGCGATTGAAGTAGCATTTGTGGAGTACATAGTGAATTAACTGTTAGTGTTTTTGTTAGAACTGGTTATAATCATAAGCTGAGTTTTCTTTGGATTGAGGATAAGTTGGGCTTTGGTAAGGTAGTTTTCAACGTCAGAGAATGCTAGTTGAGTTGTTTGCAGGAGGGTGGGAATGTTTTGTGCAGCACAGATTAAGGTAGTGTCATCTGCATACTGAATGATAGATGCATGCTGTGTGGAGGTATGGAGGTCATTTGTGAAGTCTGTGAATAGTAGTGGTCCTAAGATAGAACCCTGTGGGACTCCTATATTTATGGGTAGCTGAGGGGAGAGAGAGAATTTTCCCATTTCACAGCTTGGTACCTGTCAGTTAAGTAGCTTTGGAACCAGGTAAGAGTGGACTTTGATAGGTGATATTGGTTTAGTTTGTTTAGCAGGATTTGGTGGGAGACTGTGTCAAATGCTTAGGACATATCCAAAAAAAGAGTTGACATCTGTAGGCCTTCATTTTTGAGATGGTTTACTGTGTCTGTGAAGCAGAGGAAGGCTGTAGTGGTACTATTGGCAGGTCTGAAACCATGAAGAGTAGGTGACAGGATGTTGCTGTCTAGGAAATATTTTAGCATCTGGGTATGGATGCATTTTTCTAGGATTTTGGCCAGGGGGGAGAGTAAAGCAATGTTTCTGTAGTTATTAAGTTCAGTGGAGGTCCCGCCTTTATGTATGAGTGTAACATAGGATATTTTCCAGAGTTTGGATACATAGTTTTCAACAATTGATCTGTTTATGCAGTGGTGGCTCGTGGTATTGGACTGCAGGACTGCAGCACCCCCAGCCAAAAGTAAAGAAAAAATTAAAAAAATATATTTATTTAAAAAAAAAAATACTGACTGGCTTCACTGGCTTGGACAGGCTGCCTGCTGCCTGTTGCATGCAAGTCTGACTGACTCGCTAAGTCCCGGAACTCGAACTGCATATGCATTTTCGGTGAGTTCCGGGTTTTAAAAAAAAAAAGTTTTCAAACTTTTCCTCAATCCGGACTGCAGTTAAGCAAGTCCGGATTAATAAATAGACTTTTTGTATGCACATGCCCACAAGTCCATGCGTTTTTTAACCGCTGTGAATGGAAAGGGCTCAGTACTGATTGGTTATCGGCTCTCGCTCTCTTCCTGCGTTTAGCATGCTGGGAAAAAGAGAGTGAGTCAAGAAGCAGGAGAGCAGTATACATTTTTGTTTTTTTGGAGGCCTGGAGGCTGGAGTTCGGGAGTTAGAGGAGTCTCGGAGGACAGTGGCAGCAGAACAGTGCACCTTGACCTGGCTGGTGGTGTAGAAGAAAGAAGAAGCACTTTGAAGAACCGAAGGAGGAATGGAACTGAAATAGCAGGTTAGTGAAGGGGGATGTAACATAACTTGTAGAATAATATTTTTTTTTGGCTTTATTGATTCTTTGTTGTTGTAAAGTATTTGGTAAATAGCAAGTTAGTGAAGTTGAAGGGGGATAGAAAAAGTTGGAACTTGTAGAATAAGATGTATTTTTTTGGTTGGCTTTATTTATTCTTAGTACCAGTTGCACTTGCACTTGGTAAATAGCAGGTTGGTGAAGGTGAAGTGGTGTACAAAAAAAAGTAACTTGTAGAACAAGATTTATTTTTTTTAATTGTTGGCATTATTTTATATTTGTTAACCAGGACAGTCTGACTTGGAATATAGCCAATTTTCAGTGGAGGCCTGGGAGAAAGGCTCCAGATGCATGTCTTTGTAACGTGGGAGGAAACCCACACGAATGCAGGAAAGACATGCAGACTCTGCACAGAAGGTGCCCCAGCTGAGAATCAAACTGCAGAACCTCTTGCTGTGAGGCGACAATGCACACTGCGCCATCAATTAATTTGCTTTATTAATTCTTGGTAAATAGCAGGTTAGTGAAGGTGAAGGGGGATACAAAAAAGTAAGTTGTAGAATAAGATTTTTTTTTAATGTTAGCTTTATTAATTCTTAGTTGTTGTACTTGGTAAATAATAGTGAAGGTGAAGGGGGATACAAAAAAGTTGCAGAATAAGATTTTTTTATTGTTGGCTTCGTTGCAATAATATAATTCTTAGTTTCATTTGGTGGCTTACTTATGATACGGTGGTAGTGTTGTTACCTCACAGCAAGAAATTCTCCTGTTTGATTCTTGGTGTGGCTTGGGAGTGCCTTCTGTGTGGAGTCTGCATGTCCTCGCTGCGGCTGGGTAGTGTTCAAAAGACATGCATGCGTAAATGGGTGTGCCTTAGTTGAAGGTTGGATGTCGAGCTGGCACCTTGGCATTTTGTAAAAATCTACTGCCAATAATTAGTGGACCGGAGTTCTGCTGTGGCAACCCCTTACCGGGAAAAAGCCGAAAGACAAACAAAAAACATTTGGTGGCTTACTTACATTATTATATTAAATTAATAGATTAAAACTCTCTTGAGTCTTATAATGGCAAAGTAAAGTTCTAAATTAGTGATGTTCAGACTTCTCTCTATCTCTCTATGTATGTGTGTGTGTCTGTCTGTGTGTGTGTGTGTGTGTGTGTGGGTAAATATTGGTTCCCAGCTGTATTGTCTGGCTGTTTTATACTTTTGCATTACATTTTTGGTCCATTTCTCACAAAATTGTGGTTTTCTGGTAAATTAGTGGCAAACTATTAAAGATTGAAGTTAGAAAATAATGACAGACATTTGAGTTTCAGATTTCATACCCTTCAGAAAATTCATATTAATGCAAGACCTACTATTTTATTAATTTTCTATGTTTGTAAGAACGGTATTTAAAAATTGTCCTTATTTTTGGGCCTTTGTCCCACTTCTATGTATGGCTTTGTTGAGATTTCTTGTTCTGAAGTTGAGAGGTATGACAAATGTATCAGGGCCATCACAGTCAGCCAGAGACATTTCAAATTGTGACATACTTGTTGCACCCCACTCCCCCATGTAGTGACTCTGGATTTGTCCAAGCAAGGCAAGGAGCAGTTATGCAGTGTAAGTGTGCAGACTATCCCCCCATCCAAGGCAGACACAAGTACTACAGTGGCTTTTCATCTGTTCTTGATTTTGCAGAATGTTCTGGTTTTCTGTCATATTTTTATACTGTTGATTTATGCTTATTATTATTCAGAAAATGTATGTGTTGCACTGCCTGTTGTTCTGTGTTTAAGTAGCAATGCTTTAATGACCATCAGGTAATCTTGTCTTGAGATTGTAAGATGCAAGTAAGCTTTAATAAGCATACTGTTAAATAATTACCAACACTGAAAGCCTTTTTGTTGTTGCCATGCAGAGAATATTTACATAACTAGATTGCGTATAAGCCTTGGGTATTGAAATGCATATGACAGTATTTGTAATAAAGGACAGGATTACAGTATTTCAGAAGCTTATTACGTTTGTTGGAAACTTGCAGTTATCTTTGTAGCCGTTACCCATAAACTAAACAGAATGCCAATCTTTCATGTGTGGCCCATAACCTGTGCAGTAATCCTTTAAGCAATTTATCTCAAGCTTGTTTCTTGTTTGCTGTTCATTTTTTTTAATTTGATCATGTTTTTCCTATGAAACAAGTAGATAGTTGTTGTCAGGCAGCAGGTCTTTTTTGGATAAGAAATATTTTTACAAGTGGGGGTATCACAGAGATTGCTACTTTCAGCATGTTACTTGGTACTTTTATAGGTTCATAGATTAGTACTAGGCTAAGTGCCCTTGTGGGCTATTTTAAGCCTAGCCATTTACCCCATCTGAGAATCAAACCCTGTACCTTGTGTCTGTAAGGTAAACACCTTAACCATTATGCCATCCCTCCCCCCCTTATAAAGTTGAATATAAATTATAATTAGAACTGCAGTGCAAGGAGAAGTGGTTTGAGTTGAGTGCTGCTTGTTTTTTTATACTTGATTTTGACTGGCATTCTAGTAATGTATTTAAAAAGTAATTTATTTTTTCATGCCTCAGAACCTTTTTGTTTCCATCTAGATATTAAGTAAGCTGTCATGTAGCCAATGCATTGAAATATTTTTTTCTTCTACACTTGATTTTGTCTTGATTAGACTCTCATAATGACAACTTGGCACCCAGGGCAGCATATGTAATTAAAGTTCCAGTTTTTGTGGTTTTGAGCATAGCTCTGCCACTTTCTAGTTGGCCACACCCCTTCCCATTTGCCCCACCCATTCAGCTGTGTCCTGCAGCCCCCCTTTGATTTGAAGTCACCAGTCACCACTGTGTTTATGAGAGTGGAGACTGGGATAGCAATAGCATCTGCTGTGAGTTTCAAGAAATAGCTGGGGAGTAGGTCGGCTGCTGTTGATGAGGTTTTTAGTTTGTAGAACATGCTTGTGATTGAAGTGGTGGAAACTGTTTTGAGGGTAAAGCTTGTATTAGTGTTATTTGTCTTGGGGGGGGGGGGTAGTGAGTAAGGAACTATCCTGTGATACTACGGATAGAATTTAGTTCACAAAGTGGGAGCTGAATTGTGTTTCGATGGGAACTTTAATGTCAGGGGTGGTTGGTTTGGGGGTAGCCTTTTGGGTGGATTTTAGTAGCTGGATTACATTTTTACAAACTTTTGGGGGGGGGGGTCGTGTTGATATTTAGTTTGTAATGTTGTGTAGTAGGATTTTTTGTCCAGCCTAATGCATTTTTTTGCACGGTTGCGCAGTTCTTGGTACTTAGTTAGGCTTTGTGTTTCTTTGTTTTTTTGATAGTAAAGCCAGGCAGTGTTGCTGGACTTGAGTATTTGTTTGGTTTCTTTACTGAGCCAGGGGTTTATAGAGGTTCTAACCTTGATTTTGCATAATGGAGCGACAGTGTCTAGGTGTTGTAGAAATGTTTTGTTGAAATATGCTACAGCCTGGTCAAGTGGGAGGGTTTTTAGGGGGGTCTAGTCACAGTTACAGAGTAAAGTGTTGAGGACCTCAGGAGAGAATTTCTTTTGTGTTTCTAGTGGATATATAGTTAGTGGTTTTGCATATGCTTGTTCTACTACGTATAAAGTATATTATGTTGTTGTCACTTAAGGTGTCTGGGAGACTGCCAATGTGAGGGTACAATGTGGGGTTGTTAGTTAGGACCCACTCAAGGATGGATTCCCTTTTAGACTTTTTATCACATCTAATTGGAATTTGGACTAGCTGCTGGTAGCCATGGAGATTTATTAGATTACTTGGTGGTTCTGGTATACAGGTGAACCAATCTAGGTTGAAGTCCCCCAGAATAAGGGTTTCTTGTGAATATGTGGAAGAACACCAGGATAAGAAGTCTTCAAGGCTAGCAGGTTTATTACCAGGTGGAATATAGATCACAATTGTGGTGATGACCTTTTTAGGGTGAAGTTGAAGTTGTGAGATAAGTATGTCCCAATTATTGGGGGAGGGGTAGGAGTTTGGTAATTGACGGACAGTTAAGTTGGACTTGTACAGTAAGGCAGTTCCACCCCCTTTACAAATTGGTCTGTCTTGTCTAATGATATTGTAGCCAGTAGGGAGAACTTCTGAGTTAGCTATACCTATGTTTTTATTTAGCCAGGTTTCTGTTAAAGCAACTATGTCTGGGGAGTAGTATGCTATTGTGGCCTGGAGTTCAGGCATTTTATTTTTGATACTTCTAATATTAATATTTAGCATTAAAAGATGGTTGGTTTTGCTGAAGTTGTTGATTTGCCCAGGAATGAAGAAAGTGGGGGTGTTATGTTCTGACATTTGTGTTGGAGCAGTTTGTGTTGAACAGGATGGATTTGGGTCTGGGTTGGGGTGGATATCCCCAGTAATGGTGAGCCTGGAGTTAAAATGGTTATACAGATGTTGGAGTTTGGTGAGGAGTGTGAGAAAGTTTTGTGTTTTTTTTGGAGTAGGAATGAGAGCATATGTGTTTAGTTCTGAATTGGTCCATTATGTAGTTCTTGAACAATTGTGGGCAGATATTATAATGTGTGGTGTCTGTATATGAGAGTGCATAATGTAGTGTTGTGCTACTAAGTTTAGGGATATTGCTAGAGTGATAACTTGTGGTGCTGTAAAGAATTATGAGAAGACAGACTAGACTTAGTTGTGTGATAGTCATGGTTATAAAGTTTAAGTTGGTTCTAGGTGGGGGGTCTGAATAGGAATTATAGGGTTGCACTATATGTGGATGGGGAAGTAGTGTGGGTGATGTAAAAAATGCCTAGTGGGAATGAGAGTGATTGGGAGTATTTTGTGTAGAGCAAGTTGGTGTGGTCCAATGTGATATGACTTGAGGAGCTGTGATTGGTGGAGGTGATGTGAGGTTGAGCTGTGGGTGTGACTGGGATTACTATAAATGTAGAGGTAGTGGGAGTGGGAGGGAATAGGGGGCAGGGCAGGGGAGCGGAGAGAGCCTGAGCGTAAGCGAGGGCGAACGGAGCGTGGCAGAGCCCACCAAGACAAGAGAAAAAAGTAAGTATTACTTTACAAATCTGAACCCTTTTAACAAATTCCTGAGGTCTAATGGCTTACCAGCAAGCAGAATGTAATTGCTGAAGAGCACTTGTGTCCTGGTGGGAGACTAGAAATTTAAAGATGGCTCCATGCTCAGCAGGATTCTAAAATAGACTTAGTGTTGTGGGGAGGGAGATAGCACAAGGGATGTAAACCAGGTGGAATACAAAGAAACCAGAGAGGCAATCAGTGGAAATCAGTGAAGACCTCAGATGGGGTAAGTAATAATTCAAACTACCTGTAAAGTGATGGAGAGAGGAGACAACAAAGTTTATTAAGGTTGGGAATGTGTCTTCATATTGACTTGCTGATTAGTAACCAGTTTGTGCAGAGATTAGAGTAGGGAGATACATTAGCAATGAAAGGGAATGTATAGAGATGCAAATAAACAGGTAGGCCTCCAAGTGATCCAAACTAAGGCAAAAAGCATTGAGAGGGCTGCTTGATGGTTAATTTAGTCACAGGGATGTGAATTAAATGTATACTGTTTATTGGACAGTTAGGTACTAGTTGGGGGGGGTGGGAGGACACAAGGCTACAACAGGCAGTTTTATTAGCAAGCTGAGAACTACTAAGAAATACTGCTAATGTAATAGCTTCACTCTCGTAAAACATACAAGTAGAATGCCTGGGTGGACTGACCCTGCTCTTGAGGCTCAAAATGTGTATCCTTGTTTAGTTTGCAGTACTGATTCCTTCTTATACTGTACTTATCCTTATTAAGATCCATTACTGGCTACCATGCTCCTTTGTCGACTTACCTTTCTCTCTCTCTTTCTCTCTCTATATGTGTGTGTGTGTGTGTGTGTGTGTGTGTGTGTGTGTGTGTGTGTGTGTGTGTGTGTGTGTGCATTGCTCAGCTTGACAGGTCTTAGTTATTTGGATACACTAGCTGCATTCTAAGTCTCCTACAGATCCCTTTGTATAATCTTTTGGCTTGCTTTACAAGCCATGAAAGATCCTAACCTATTCATTCTTCTGTACCTCTGCAGAACCAATGGCTCCTCAAACTTCAGTACCAAAGTTCTCCACCTACAGAAAAGAAAAATAAATAAGACCGATTAGGAAGATAAATCCAAGCAATGCACACACACACACACACACACACACACACACACACACACACACACACACACACACACACACACACACACACACCACACACACACACACACACACACGCACACACACACACACACACACACACACACACACACACACACACACATGCACGCACACACACACACACACATGTACACACACACACACGCGCACACAAAATCATCTCACAGGTGTTGTGCATTTCGAATATTGTATGCACTGGAGAAATATATGGACCCTATTTCTGCCATATGGTGGTGAGGCCATCCTTTCAGACTGCCTTTGTAATAGTGGATTTGGGTGAGATTTACGAGCTGTCATATTAATACAGAAAGTGACACTTGGTAATCCAATCATGGTACTTGTATACTACCCTCATCATCAGCCACGGGTGCCTACTGCCATTGGCCCTATATTGAGCTGCTGTGCAGTAATTTCAACTGTGCATTAGTGTCTACCAGTGGAACCTGAAAAAGCAAGAACACAAATGCTACCACCGTCTGCCCTCACAAACACATCCTTATAACTTCATCTGACATGCATACTGCTACTCTTAATACTAGCACTACTACTACTGCTACTACTACAACTTGTACTACCAGTACTACTACTGATACTACTACTACTCCAGTGAGTACTACTACTACTGCTACTACTACAACTTGTACTACCAGTACTACTACTGCTACTACTACTACTCCAGTGAGTACTACTACTACAACTTGTACTACCAGTACTACTACTGATACTACTACTACTCCAGTGAGTACTACTACTATTGCTACTACTACAACTTGTACTACCAGTACTACTACTGATACTACTACTACTCCAGTGAGTACTACTACTATTGCTACTACTACAACTACTGCTAATGCTGCTACTATTACAGTGAGTACTACTACTGCTACTACAATAACTAGTACTGCTACAACTACTACTACTGTTGCAATTACAACTACTAGTACTGGTACTAATACTGCTACTACTGCTGCTACTACTATTACTACAAATTAAACCCAGCTAGAGCATACTTTGGAAGATATACCTTGTCATGCAGGTTGCTGCACTGCAGACAAGATGAGATTAGTCAGTCCTTCCCACAAACATGCTGCAAAATGTGCTACACTGCATTGTAATGGACATTGCTAACCTGATGCATCCCTCTTTGAAACAGTTGGTTGGTGACAGCCCATTTCCTACATCAAAGCTGCTTCCAGGAATGAGGGGACACTATCCACGAGCTTAGAAAGAAATGAAACACATCTGAGCCTCAGTTGATCCTCCTCCTGTAGTGGGTCTGTTTATCACTGTTTTCTGCCATTTAATTTACACAGAGAATCATATCAAACAGAATTAATCAGATCTTTTACAGAGATCTATAATGGCCAACCATATCATTCACATCCAGTACCAGTGCCTGCCAGATCATGCCTTGATGATATCTGTGTGTTGTACTTTTGCCCATGAGGCACAGGACTAGTGTGCATAAGGTCTGCAGTAGCACTTCATTGTGATAACTAGTGAGCATTTTCAGGCATTATCCCCTTTGGTGGCCATGCCAGTTCAAATACCCCCATGGGTAAAACATATCAGACAGTGATTGTGTAAGGCATGCTGTGGTACACTCATATCTTTGGCCAAAGCTCCCCTTATGCACTCACTTATCAACTATAGTTACTGTTAAGCACAAGTTCCTACACCCCCTCCCCCCATTTCTATACTCTAACCTAGACCACAAGCTCATCCCCTTTACTCATCAGTTTATCAGCTGCAGTAGATGCGATGCACATATTCTCCCCTATATTACTGACTGTAGCCATGCCACAGCATATGACCCTGGGCCCCACATCCTCCTTCAATATGTCCTTCATCAGGTTTCCACTGTATATGGTTTCCATCTCCACCCCATAACCACAGGCAAATGATGCTTTGCTATGCCAGTGACCTGGTTTCCCATCACAAGTAAATCACATGATTTGCCTTAGTGTAAATGACATCTGCCAAAGGTTGTGTTGGTCTTGCTGAGACACTTTACCAACCAAGCTTCTTCCATATCTCTGTAGACTTGCCAGTCTGCATTTGTAAGGTAATGAGCAGTGCTCCATAAAATGAGTATGACACTTTATATTATGATAAGGAGGACCATGTGGTGTGGTTAAAAATGTATAAGATGCACCCTACACTTATGAAAGAGGGGCAAACTGCTTTGCATTCAAGCCATGATAAAAGACCAATTGTTATTCCAGGGATAAGAGTTCAAAGGGCGATATTCCAGGGTGACTCTTGTTGCCATTGCTCTTCTGTATTGCCCTAAACCCATTAAGCTGTCTGCAGATTAGGTCATGGTTACAATCCGTCTCCAAGAAAACAACAAATGTAAAGACTTATATTCTTTTTGGTTATAAATTAAAACTGTATAGCTCATCAGATGAGGAACTAAAAGCATAACTGCAAGTGGTCAAAACTTTTTCAGATGCTATATGAATGTTATTTGGTCTTGATAAATGTGCCAAAGCAACCTTTAGAGCAGGAAAGCTGCAGCACCAAGAAAACATCAATTTGGAACAGGGATGTAATATGAAAGAACTTGAGCAAGAGTGAGTGTATAAATATTTGGGAATTGATGAAGGATCAACACAAAAACTTGAACAAATGCAAATAAAACTTATTAAGGAATATTTCAGAAGACTAAATCTAATGAAAACAGAGCTGACATATAGGAACAATGTCCAAGCTATAAACCAATTTGCTCTTCCTGTCCTAACTTAAACTTTTGGGGTGATTGACTGGCTCCAAAAGGTGTTGGATTGGTTGGAAAGGAAAACAAGTAGGATGCTTTGTGCTTATCAAATTATTTATAAAACTCATTGTATACCAAGACTGAACTACGGTGGTGGTGGTGGTGTGGTAGCATTGTCGCCTCACAGTAAGAGGTTGTCCTGTTCAATTCTCAGCTAAAGCGTCTTCTGTGTGGAGACATGTGTGAATGGGTGTACCTTCGTTGAAGGTTGTGCGTCAGGGCTGGCAACTCAGCACGTAAAAAATCTACTACCAATCATTGGTGGACCGGAGTTCCGCTGTGGCGACCCCTAACTGGGAAAAGCCAAAAGACACAACAACAAAAAATTGTATACCAAGATTACATTTTCTCCATTCTGAAGGCGGTATGGGCCTCATCAAAACTGATTACAAGTATAGATCTGCAGTTGTAGGACTGCATGCATAGCTGCTGACCTAACAAGACTCAAACATAATGAAAGTTTTAAAACATAAGGAGAATAAGTCTAATATGACTTCCCTGCTTAGTTTAGCAGAAGCATATTGGTGTCAAGCTGGAAGGGAAATTAATCCAGAAGTACTGAAGATAAAAGTCGTTCAACAACTGAATGAGCCAAAAAACAAAAGAAAGCATATAAGCTGAAGCATCAGATGAGAAGGCAAGAAATGTGGAAAATGCATAAATATAGTTTCAAGTACAGAAAACTCTTGGATCAACCTCATGTTGATCTGGACTGAACACAGGAATGGTTCAAGAGAGGTGAATTCAAAATAAAAGACAAAAGGTTAATACTGACTGCCTTAGACAATGGACTACATACACATTGGTTTACAAAGTCCATTGGAGATGTCAGAGAAACAGACAAATGTAGGTTTTGTAAAACAGAGCTGGAAACAGTTACACATCTTTTTGCTGGTTGTGATATACTATTGGCAGAAGGACTGCATACTGAAAGGCATAATAATGTGGCAAGACTGTTGGGGGTTATGCAAACATAATATTGAAATAGCCAAAAAACATTGGAAACGTGAGCCACAAAGTATTACAGAAAATAATGAAGTTTATATCACATGGGATCACCCAGTACCAACAGTCCAAAAACAGATGTGAGAAAACCAGATATAGTAGTCCATGACAAGAAGATAAAAGTAGAATTGGTCATTGAAATTGCTACACCCAGTGACTACAGTGCATTATATACAGAGAGACACAAAGTCATAAAATACCAGGATTTACAGGCAGAAATGAGTGCATTGTGGAAGAAGGACACCCAGACAGTTGCAATAGTAGTAGGAGCAATGGGTCTTATAACAAAGAATTTGCAATTGTACTTAGATATGTTACCGATAAATCTAATTACGTTTGAACTGCAGGAGTCAATACTGGGCACATTGCAGGTTCTGCAAAGAGCACTTGTAGCTAACATTAAAGATTGAGACAATACTAATTTTATGAATTTAAATCATATCTTGACTTAGGAGTGGGGTCCATTCCAGTCATGGTATTAGAAACCAAAAAGACTTGAAGAAATAAAAAAAGAAAAAGAAACAGCAACTTTATTTATTTGTTTTTATTTATTTGACTTTTGTTAGCTGGGTTAGTCTGAATGGGCTGCAGAGCCCTTTTTCAGTAGACACCCAAGGAGTAAAGCTCCACTGATAAACAAATACAAAAACAAAACATCATAAACATCATACAATACTAGCATACAAGGGTATATAAAGAGGAGAAACAGAATACAATTTATAACTGAACATGCTAAAATACAAGAGTGATAGTACATATTAAGTATATAAAATATAATATAAAAAGTTAGAGTCTATCTAACAGTTACCATCGACAGAAATTCAAGGTTGGTAGAATATCATAAAGACTTTAAATGAGTAGCTGTGATAAAGTGTGCAAGCTGAGAGGGGGAAGGCAAGAGGATAGGGAGTAGTTTAGGTGGGAGGGGGGCAAGGACAGGTCCAGGAATTAGTAAATAATTCCTTTAGAAGGTTTTTGAAGTTAAGGAAGTTGCCATTTGTCCTTAGAGAAAGGGGAAGTTTGTTCCAGGCATTGGCGATGGAGTGGCCGTATAAAGATTTGCCAGTATTTTTATTGGGTTTGTAGATGCCTAAGAGGTGTAGGTCTGTGCTGCGTAGGTTGTGCTTAGGATAGTAGGGAGTGATGAGATCCGTGAGGGCAGGACAGCAGGAGGATTGATTTAAAACAGTGTGTGTGTGGTGGAGTTGTTGAAGAAGGAGTTGGTTATGGAGCTCAAACCACTGTAGGCTTTTTAAAGCTATGCAGTTGTGAGAGGTATAGGGAAGGTTGGCAGCAAATTTGGCTATTTTGTTGTATGTGGTTTCAAGTTTAGATGATAGATTGGATTGAATACTGGTGAGAATAGTGGCTGCATAGAGTAAGGTTGGAAGAAGGAAAGTCTGTGCTAGAGAATGTTTGTTGTTAATAGTGAGGTATTTTATATGTCTGTATAAGAGGCCAAGTTTTTGGTGGGTCTTTTTGATGGCTTGCTGAATATATACATATCTCAAACTTTAGTTGGTCATCTATGATTACACTCAGAAGTTTAGTATGTGGCTCAACAGATATAAGTATATTTTTAAGAGAAGCTACTGTGAAGGTATTTTTATGTTACTGTAGTGATTTGGGGAGGAAGAGTAGAAGTTTTTTTTTTTTTTTTTTTTTTAGAATTGAGAAGTAGTTGATTATTGGTCAGCTATTTTTTGACTGAAAGGAGGGAATGTTGAGTAAGACTAAAGAGGTGGGGAAAGTTATCGGAGCACAAGATAACTGTGGAGTCGTCTGCATATTGTATCAGTGAGGAGGTTGGTCCCAAAGTGTGTAGGTTATTTGTAAAGATATTAAAAAAGGAGAGGTCTAAGGATTGACCCTTGTGGGACACCCCTTTGGATTGGGAGGAAGGGGGAAGAGGCAGAAAGCCATTTGATGGAGTCGGAGGAAGGGGGAAGAGGCAGAAAGCCATTTGATGGAATTTAATCTGTTGGAGAGGTAACTGGAGAACCATAGTATAGTAGAAGAGGAGAGGCTAAGGGAAGAAGGTTTTGAGAGCAGTAGGATATGGGGAATGGTGGCAAGGGTTTAGATAGGTCAAGGAAGAGGCATGAGACTAGTTTGTTATTGTCCCGTGCCTTAGTGATATTCTCTGTAAATGAAATGAGAGCTGTAGAGATGCTGTGGTGAGGATGGAAACCATGTTGGGTGGGAGTTAACAGGTTGTCTTGTATGATGTGTATGAGAAGTTGGTTATGAATACATTTTTCTAGAATTTTGGATAAGGGGGATAGTATGGCAGTAGGTCTGTAGTTGGTTGGTTCAAGTGAATTGCCACCTTTGTGGAGGGGTACAACATATGATTTTTTCCAGACATCAGGACTATATTCTTTTGAATTGACCTGTTTACTAATATGGAGAGTGGATGTACAACAGAGTTAGCTGTAAGTGTAAAGAATAAAGGAGGTAAATTGTCAGCAGAGGGGGTGCAGGTTTTCAGTTTGGTAAGAAGAGATTTGATGTATGTAGAAGGAACAGGTTTAAGACAAAACCGGGTGGAATTGGTAGAGGGAAGGGGATCAGAAGGGGAGAGTGAGGTGTTATCAGGTTTATTTAACTTTTTTATAGAGTTGATGAAGAAGGAATTAAGAAAGGAGGCAGTATCTGTTAGTGAGGCATTAGGGCAGGGTCTAGGGGTAGACGGGTTGCTTGGATGAAGAGTTTGTTGATACTATTCCAAAACTTTTTTGTGCTGGAGTTGGAGTTATCTACTGTTTTTTGATAGTTATGTTTTTTGATAGTATTGTTTTTTTGATAGTATTGTTTTTTGATAGCATTGTTTTTTGATAGTATTGTTTTTTGATAGTACTGTTTTTTGATAGTATTGTTTTTTAATAGTATTGTTTTTTGATAGTATTGTTTTTTGATAGTACTGTTTTTTGATAGTACTGTTTTTTGATAGTATTGTTTTTTGATAGTACTGTTTTTTGATAGTATTGTTTTTTGATAGTATTTTTTTGATAGTACTGTTTTTTGATAGTACTGTTTTTTGATAGTATTGTTTTTTTTCAGCTTGACTTGTTTCTTGGTTAGGTTCCTAAGTTCTCTATAGGTTTGGAGATGGCGATGGGAGTTTGTTTTTTCTAGGTTTTCGAGGTGCTCTCTATTTAAGCATTACTTTATGGTTGGATTGGGTTAGCCACAGAGCAATGTTTGTTTTTGTTCTTATTTTCCTAATGGGGTCTAAGGAGTTAAGGATATTCAGGAAGGCAGTGTTAAATTTGGAGACAGCCTCACTGAGAGGGAGGGTGTAGAGAAAGGACCAGTTAATAGAGGAGAGAAGATTATTGAAGGTATCTGGGCAGAAATTAGAGAGCTTACAGTTGTCTTTGTATTGGTGAGGTTTTAACAGATGAGGTGAGTGTCATAACAAGTGGGTAGGGAGATGGTCACTGATGGAGTCAGGTAAAGTGGTGGCATTGTGATACAGATTTGGGTTAGAGATACAGATACAGAGAAGGGTAGCATTGTTATTTTTGTGTTTATTGATACAGGTGGGAGAGGTGATGAGTTGAGAGAAACCAAAGAGATTGATGCTAATATTGGGAGAGTAGGAATTAAGGGAGTTCCAGTCAATATCGACATCACCTAGGATGATATTCCCTACTCGACGCCAGAAGTCTAAACCTCAAGATGCACGCACTCAAAACTCTCCTTAGCATGGAGAACATTGATATCTGTGCAGTAACAGAAACCTGGTTCAGGGCTTCCGAGAGCACCCCAGCACTACCAGGTTATACCTCATACCATGCTTTTCGGCCCCAAAACTTGGACCGAACCACAAAAGGAGGGGGAGTATCGATATTCATCAAAGATACCCACACCTCCAGAATGGTGGCAAAGCACGAAGCATCAGAGACTATCCATGTGCAACTAACAGTGGGTAAAACTGCCTTCCAGTTTATAGCCTGCTACAGACCACCATCCCAAACCCAGGAACCCCACTCGGCCTTCCTGAGAACACTGAAAAATATGAAGGTCTCTCCAAACACCATTATATTGGGCGGCTTCAACTACCCAAACATAGACTGGGAGCATTACTCTAGCTCCAACACCCTAGCCCAAAGGTTCCTAGAATTTATAAACTCAAATGCTATGGAACAACTTGTTACCACTCCCACAAGAGGGGAAAACATACTGGACCTGATCATCACCAACATGGGGACTCTATGCTCCAGACCAGAAGTGTATCCCTCACTGGTAAGATCAGACCATAAACTAATCTCACTGGATATTCACATCCCGACCCCAACCCCTGCCCAGAAAACCACAGTGAAAAACTTCTCTAAAGCAAATTTCACACTCCTCAAAACTGAGGTGGAATCCTTCAAAGCCCCCGGGCCTGTGGAAAATATGGCCCAGACCGCAGAATCCTTTATAAACGCATTCTATGAACACCTTCAGGAATGCATGGATCATGCGATCCCAAATAAAACCAAGACCCAGTCCTCCAAAGGCAGACGTCCTGTCTGGTGGACCCCAGCCATAAACAAACTATACAATAGAAGGAGGAAGCTACTAAATGATAGAGCAAAATCCCAAAAAGGGAAGGCATCACTGATCAGTATTAGCAAAAAACTACGGACACACATAAAATTGTCTAAGTCTAAGGCCAGCTTCGAGAGAAAAATTGCACAGGACACTAAGGATAATCACAAGGCTTTCTTTAGTTATGTTAGGAACCTGGGTGGTAATTCCCAGATATGCTCAGAATTAGTCCAAAATGACAAAAAATACACCGAACCCACAGACATTGCCAACATCCTAGCTGACAGGTTCAGCGCAAACTTCTCCCCCCCCCCCTCCCCACCAAAAGGGCAAATATCTATCCCAGCAGAGTGCTGCCCCCCTGACATCTCAGATGCTCAGGTAAGAGCTGCCCTCTCCAAAGCAAAAAACACAGCATCAATGGTACCAGATGGTGTCCCGGGCTGCGTCCTACATGAACTCTAAGAAGAGCTAAACCCAAACATAAAACTACTGTTCAATCTCAGCCTTACTACAGGATATGTGCCCAAAGAGTGGCGTACAGCAACAGTGGTCCCTCTCCATAAAGGTGGTGCCTCAACGGATCCTGGAAACTATCGCCCCAAAAGCCTGACTAGCTTGGTCTGCAAAGCTATGGAAAGGATCATCATGGACCTCATAAATAAAGATATTGGGGACCTACAAACACTGGATCCTACCCAGTTCAGCTTTGTTAAGGGCAGATCCTGCCTCTTAAACCTGGTTGATTTCTTTGAAACAGTTACTAAGGCCATTGATGAGGGGAAGGTGGTCCACACAGCCTACCTGGACCTCGCAAAAGCCTTCGATACAATACCCCACTCGGGCGTTATAGATAAGCTCACCAGCTTAAATATAAACCCCTATGTCACTAGATGGATTGCAAACTGGCTCAAGGACAGAACCCACATGGTTAGAATTGCTGGAGCCATGTCAGACTCCAAACCAGTTACAAGTGGTGTCCCACAAGGCTCAGTCCTGGGACCTCTCTTGTTCAGTATATATTTCTCGGTGGTACAGGCCAACACGGAAGGACTGTGGCTGACCAAGTTCGCAGATGACTGCAAACTGGGCGCCATAATCGACTCTCCAGCCGACACATGCATCCTCCAAAAGGGCCTCATAGAAACAGACAACTGGTGCCAGAGCCATGGCCTCAAGCTAAATGCCAAAAAGTGTATAGTCATCCCTTTGGCAAAAACAAAGTGCTCACAAATTACCACATAGGTGGTAATCCATTAAGTACAGAAGAAGTAATTAGGGACCTGGGGACCCAAGTTGATAGCAATCTCTCATATGACAACCATGTGGCCAAAGTGGTTAGAAAAACATTTTATATAGCCCACCTAATCATGAAGGGATTCACATCTAGATCAGGGGAGGTCATCGTGCCTCTTTACTCATCCCTCATCAGGCCCATAATTGAGTACAATGCCCCTTTTGGGATGTACCTTACCAGACACCTGCAGCAACTGGAAAGACCCCAAAAGTACCTCACCAAGAGGATCAAAGGGCTCAAACAGATGCCATGTGCTGCCCGGTTAAAGAAACTCCAGCTCTACTCAGTGGCATACCGCCTGTTCAGAGGCGATCTGTGCCTGACGTATAAAGCCATGTCCAACCCAGAATTAATGGACATGCTGCACCTCAGAAAAATCCAAATCCCATCGAGCTACGCGCTCGAGAGACTTGAACCTCAGCACTGAAATAAATAGAACATGCTGGACGGACACATTCATAACCCAGAGGCTCCCTTCACTCTGGAATAAAATCCCAGTCCAGGTTAGGCAGAGTCCCTCATTGACTCTCTTCAAGAGGAATCTTGATGAGTGGATGGGAGATCATAGGTTTACCCCGGGTATGACTTCTGTGTCACTGTTAGACAGAGGCACAGTATACTAACCTCGAAAAAGGGCATAGCAATATAAATTTAAAATGGGTGGCGAAAGCCAAACACATTCTGGCTAGGCTTATAAATGCCCTAGGGCAGATAGCCTAGTATGAACCTATGAACCTATGAACCTATAAGACATGTTTTGAGATGCCCAGGAGAGAAAGTGTTTGAGGGTAGGGATGTTGTTGCCAAGGTGGGATATAAATTGTTACAAAGGCTAGGTTTTTGTGATTATTTAATGTACGGTTAGCAATAAGAATTTCAGCTGGATGGAAAATGGGAGGAGATGTAGGTAGAGCATAGAGAGAAAGTTTGTCATAGTATATGATAGCTACACCACCACCACCTTATTTCTTGTGTCAGTCAAGGCTCAAGGCAGAGGATGTTGTAACCAAGGGGGAAGATTTCAGAGTCTGTAATATGGGGTTCTAACCATGTTTCTGAGAGGGTGAGAATGTCAGAGTTGTAGAGAGAGAGAGAGAGAGATACAGGATGGAAAAAAGTAACTTTGTTAGAAATACTTTGGATATTGAGGGAGAGTATTTTCAATGTTTTGGGATGTTACAGTGAGGAGTTTGGATAGGAGGTATAGGGGGACAAGGAGGGAGAATGGTCAGGTAATGTAGTGGAGGTGTTAGAGGGTGAGTATGGTTACCTGTGGTTGGGTTGGAGGGTGGGCCAGTGTTGGGGTGAATATCACTGGCTAGCAGAAGGCTTGGAAAAGAGGGTTTGTATGCTGTGGTAAATGTGCTGTAGAAGAGAAGTTTGGGTTTTGGTTTTGTGGGGGACAGGGAGGGAGAGGTATTTTAAATGTATGTAAGATTGTAGGATCATAGGAAGTTACTAGGCTATTGGCCCTGATGCCCTTACAAATCTAGCCAAGAATTTAGCCCATGTTCCAACAAGTCAGCAGCTGATGCCACTGTCCAGCAGGGACACAGATGGAATCCCAGGGGTCTATTTTCTGTTTCCAATCCAGTTATCAAGGTTGCACTTAAAAAGGGTTAATGAGGTACTCTGCTTGACATGGAGAGGGAGTCTAGTCCACAAAAGAGGGAGTCTGTAGGACACAAATCTGTCCCACCAAAGAGTCCTTTTGATGTCACATACCAGGTTGAGGTTTTGTGGGCAGGTTACTCGAGTGGAGCTTGATTTGAGGATATGCAGCAGTCCTATCAAGGCAGAGTCTAAGATTGCTTTGTATGCCAGACTGAGGTCACTTCTGAGGAGTCTGTAGGGGAGTGAGTAGAGGGACAGCGACTTAAGGCTATCTGTGTAGGGTAGATGTTTGAGACCCTGGATTCTCCTGATGAGGAACCTCTGTGGTCTCTCCAGGTGCTGCATGTGCTTTCTGAGGTACATGCTGAAAGGGGCATTGTACTCAATAATGTGTCCTATAAGAGAAGAATATAGTGATGTTTTGACCACCTTTTCCAAGGATGAGATACCCTTACTAATGAGCTTGACCATGTAGAAACCTTTCCATACAATGGAGGCAATATGGTGGTCAAAAGTCAATTTGCTATCAACCTGGGTGCCTAAGTCCCTCAGGACTGATTGCATGCTTAGGACCTTATTATTAATGTGATAATTTGTGAGGATATCACTCTCCCCAAAGGGGATGATAATGCATTTTTTGGCATTCAGTTTGAGGCCATGTTTTTGTCACAAGTTATTTGTTTGGTGAGACCCTTTTGGAGGATGTCCACATCACTAGGGAAATTGCCTAGAAAGGCACTATGGGTGAGGCAAGAGCCTTTGCCAGGTGCCTGAAGCCCACGGGAGAAAGATGCAGGACATCTCTGGCAAAGCATTGTGGTTTGTCAATCATGTCATCCCAGGCTGTCAGGTGCTGGATTCACTTGGAAAGTGAGTAAACAATGAGGGAGCTATTGAGAAGTTTATAAAGGTTAGTGGATTGTAATGACTGAGAGAGATAGTAGGAGAAGAGTTAAAATGGTGGTAGTGGGAGTGATAGGAGGTAGAGTAGGAAAGAGTGAGTAAAAGGAGAGAGTTAAGTAGGATGAGTAATATTGTATGTTGAGTGATAGAAGTGAGGGTAGTTAAGAGTTAATTAGAGTAATAGAGTGGAGGAGGTATTTTTGAGTGATTGGATAGTTAGGATTGGCTGGAAGGAGGAAACTGAGTGGTTGTGGGGGTGTGGTTAATTAAAGTGAGTGTATAAGTCTGAGGAAAGTGGGGGTGGGTGAGAATGGAGGGTAGGGGAGTGGAGTGAGTCCGAGTGAAGTGAGGTTGAACGGGGTGGGTTGAACCAGGACTTGGAGAAAGCTGTGAGATGAGAAAAACAATCAACCAGCTAGCCCAGGTCAGTACCTAAAGGTGTCTTTTTATCTATGTGAACTCAAAAGGAGATTTAGTAGAGCATCAGGGAGGTAGAATATAAAATAAATGCAAAACTTTGGAAATCTGTATATTTTTGCTACAGCAAATGGGAGGAAAGGGGAGGGGTCCAGAAATATGCACAGCAAAAGAACAAAAGGGAGTATCACAGAGAGAAGATTATATTAGACCTACACTACTCACAATCTGTTGATAAAGGTAGGACTTGCAGTAGCTTTTTACTGGTTTGTATAGGGTTTCAGTAGCTGCATTCTTGCATGCAGGCAGTTGCTTTAGGGTTTTGTTTTTTATTTGCTGGACTTTTGAATGTGGTTAAGGGAATGTAAGGAAAAGAGAGAGAGATGTTAATATGAAACCAGAAATGGAGGTAGGTGAATTAAAAAAGAAAAGAATAAAGTGGGAATAAGAGACAGACAAGAAAATACCACAATTTAAGTAGCTTATCTAAGCAGTACTTAATTTTATTTATTTTATTTTATTTTATTTTATTTTATTTTACATTTGTTTACCAGGCTAGTCCAACTGGATACATATCCATTTTCAGCAGAGGCCCGGGGAGAAAAGCTCCACAATAAGCATACAAGACATTGATTAACATACTGAAATACATTTTTGTGGAAGAAAAAAAAAAAAAAAAAAAAACAGAGAGACAAATTAGACATACAAATAAATTAACTGATTAGAGGAAATGCAAGTAACAGAAATATGGATTAATTAAGGACAATGTACAGGAGGAGATAGAAAATGTAGGATCTTGAGATATAAGAGAAGAGAGAGACCATTAGGGAATGACATGAAGGAAAGCAGGGAATAAAGATTTAGTCTGGTTTAGTACAAGGACATTGCCAATGAGCATTAAAGAATAATTTGAGATTAGTTTTGAATTGGCTGAGAGAGGTAGCTAGTCTTAGGTTATTTGGAAGGGAATTCCATAGTTTTCCAATGGAATTGGCAAAAAGAGCATCGCCACCTGAATTGTTAGATTTCGTTGTTTGTACCAGGACACTATTTGAAGAACGAAGGCTATTTAGATTGGAATAGGGGGTCAAAAGTTTGTACAATGAGGGGGTTTTCTCTGGTTCCTTGATAATTTTAAATGCTTCACTAAGTTGGTTAAGCTTGAGAAGATTGGGGAGTTCTAACCAGCCTAGTTTTCTTAGATTGAGGCAGTGGTGAGTACGGTAAGGCTCTCCTGTTACAAATTTGGCGATATGGTTATAAGCTACAGAGAGTTTGTTGAGCTCAGTTTTTTTGAGGAAGGAAAGTACCAGAGAGGCGTATAGTAGGGTGGAGAGAAGGTGAGTGCGTGCAATGGTTAGTTTGGTATTGGGAGTTAGAAAGTTCTTAATTCTATACATGGAACCAAGTTTCTTGTTTACTGTCTTTATAGTTTGACTAATGTGAATATCAAATTTGAGCTTGTGGTCAATAGTGACACCTAGTAGTTTGGTATTGGTGACAGGCTCAATGATGGTCCCGTTAGTAGACTGAACGTGGAAGGCCATATTATTAGAGAGTGGAGGGTGTTGCCCTAAAGAAGTGGCTAAGGTGGGGAGAATTAGTAGTAGCTTAGTCTTTTTTGGGTTTAGGATAAGTTTCTGTTCAGTGAACCATTTTTCCACTGCAGTAAAGCAGTGTTGGGTGACTTTCTGGAGGTTATGAAGAGAGAGATCAGAGCAAATCAGCGCAGAGTCATCTGCGTATTGAATGCAGGTGGCATTAGGGATGACTGAATGGAGATCGTTTATGAATACGGAGAAAAGAAGGGGACCAAGTATAGAGCCTTGGGGAACTCCTATTGTGTTAGGTAGCAAGTGAGATAGCTTGCTTTGCCACTGAACTGCTTGTTGTCTACCAGAGAGGTAAGCATTAAACCAGTTTAGGGCCAGGTTATCAAGGTGAAGGTTTTCGAGGGTTTGGAGTAATAGTTGATGACTGACCATGTCAAAGGCTTTTGACAGATCAAGAAATAGAGCAGACGTAATTAGTTTGTTGTTGCGATTGCTGTTGATTGAGTCGACAAAGGAAAGGAGGGCAGTGGTTGTACTATGATGGGGGCGAAAACCATGTTGAGTTTTGGACAAAAGATTATTTAGAGTGAGATAATGTAGGAGTTGTTTGTGAGCACATCTTTCCATTATTTTTGCTATTGGTGACAGTATTGCTATCGGTCGATAGAAGTTTCCGTGGAGGAGCCACCCTTATGAAGAGGGATGACGTAAGATATTTTCCAAAGAGAGGGGATTGTGCCCTCTGTTATAGTTCTGTTAATTAAGATTGAAATGGGGTAGGCTACAACATCTGATGCTATTTGTAGGTATTCGGCTGGGAGTCGATCGGCCGATAGGGTGGATGGTTTAAGTTTTTTCAATAGGGTTCTGATATAGGAGGTGGATATTGGTTGAAGGTTAAAGGCGGGTGGAAATTTGCCAATAGCAGTAGTAATAAAGGAGGAAGAAGAAGGTAACTGACTGGCTAGTGACTGGATGGTCTCGGTGAAAAAAGAGTTAAAAGTGTTAGCTAAATCAATCTATTTGTTAGCTTAATCAATCAATTTGTCAAGTAAAAAGCAGTGATAATTAATAAGACAGTCACCTTATCCAGTAATATGGAACTCAGTCTATCGCCACCTTAATTACACAGAATGCAGAATAATTCATTGCCGGTAAACTTTTCCAGCTGTTTGTGCCTACTTAGTAATGCATGCAAACAGAACAGAGCAGCATGGTGGCAGGACAAATGTTACAGTAAAATCACTCAGTTTCCACACAATACAGTAACAGAACAGGTGCTCAAATAAGCTAAGTAGTAAAATTTAACTAACTCAGGTTGAAACAGCACCCAGGTGGAGTAAACAAAATGGTGGTCGAACACTGATGAGAGCACTCAGTTCCAGTTTAAAAGCAAAGCAGTAACAGCAATGTGTTTTAGTAAGATGTTTAACAAAATCAGATTAAGTCAAGCTGAATCAGTGCACTTCCAAACTTTAAACAGTAAAATGCAGGAATTTTAGCAGTAAAAGGTAATTACTTCCTTAAAGTAATTAAACCTAGGACCGCACACTAAATAGGAAATGGCCGAGACAGCATAGATATTTTACAGGTGGAGTTATATACTTAAGCAATTTAAAAGCAGTAACAGCAACATGTTCTAGTAAGCTGTTTAGCAAAATCAGATTAAGTCAAGCTGAAACAGTGCATTTCCAAACTGTAAACAAATACAAAGTGTTAACATTCATTTGCCCCTCAGATTGGGAACAGTGGCATACTTGATGAAACTGGCCTGGAGTGAGGGTTGCTTTTATCTTCTGTGTCAGCTTCTCAGGGAGGGGACAAAAGCTCCTCTGCTGAAAGTGGTACAGATGGGTTTGCCCTACCATCTCAATGTCGTTTATGATGCCTAGTCATCACTGAGCTACAGCAGTAAATGGGTAACTGCCTAACGAAATGTGCAGTAACTTCTAATGTGACATGAAATGTAGATTAACTTCTAATGTGACTTGAAATGTGGAGTAACTTTTAATGTGACTTGTGAAGTTGCCTGACCAACAGGAAATTAGCCAAACAGATGAGTAATGCCTGGATTTGTTGCTCTCTTGGCCAATGCCAGGATTCTACCCTATCACTATCATAGTGTTTTTTTCTTATTGAATATCATTCCCCATATCACAGGTGCTGCAGCCAACTGGTATAGAGTGCCAGGTGTAGTTTATGACAGAAGAATGCCAAAGAAGCTGAAAATGAAGGTTTACAAAACAGTGGTGTGGCCAGTACTGTATGACACAGAAACCTAGGCAGTAAAGGCAGAGCAGATTAGGAAGCTAGAGGTGATGGAAACGATGCACACTTTGGGACAGACAAAGAAATGAGGACTTAAGTGTTGAAGCCAAAGTACGTTAATTGCAGAAAAGATCGAAGAGAACAGATTACAGTAGTTCAGGCACATGTTCAGAAAAGCAAAAGACAATCTGATTAAGATTTGGGGCAAACAGGAAAAAGGTAGGAGGAAGTAACGGTATCCAGCAAAGAGGTGGATGAACAGTGTGAGAGAAGATCTGCATCAGTCAGGCATGAGTGTTGAAGAAGGCAGGAGTGTGGCACTGAATCAAGACAGATGGCAATAGTTAACACGGCATCATGACCCCATTTAGAAAATGGGAAAAGGGAGTCAATGACGATGTTGATGTCATCCCCCATTCCTTGTTTGCAGTCCAATCTCCCTGAGCACCACCAGTCCACCCTCTGTATGTTTGCATCCATCCACTGTTTGCCTAACCTTTTATATGCCATCTGTCCCTTCCTATTTGGTTCTGTGTTTGACTATGACTACTGCCCACCCTTCTCCCTCTATCCTATCCACAGCGAAATGTCACTCCCTTCCACACCTACTTTTACATTCCATATTTTACAAAAAGGGATCTTTCCCTGGAAAAAAATACATTTCCTTTCCTTACATTTCAGAACTTATGGTTACCCTTGTGCATTTCTGTCTGCTTGTTGGTCCCCCCCCCGCCTTTCCTGTTTTCATCTCTACCCTATTTCCTCCCTAATTATGTATGTAACATCACGACACATTGTTGTATACATCTGCAGCAATCTGCCTGTTGACCAGTATGTTTCCATTCTTGCGCCAGCTGAGAGTGAGTTGCAGCTATGCAGCACTGCATGCATGTGCATGTGCATGCACGTGTTCCTCTACAACACCTGCTATCATTGTCTATTACATGCCCTACTGTAGTGTTGCTTCATGCATGAGAACTATGCGACCATTATTTATGCAGAATGCCCTTTCTCTGGACTGCCAACACTATTTGGTGTCTAATCTATCTGATTATCTGTGTAGTCCTTTGCACAGCAATCTGCACAGCACAGGCATAAAGTCCATATCATGTCATAAGCAAATGTCACATGCTATGTTGCTTAATCCCTGCAGCTATTAGATGAGGTTGAATGTTGTACGTCTTGATTGTTAACAAAAATATTAAGTGTAAGTTATAAAAATAATGTGCATGGCGCTATAAGTTTTTACATTCAAAAACATTAACTTTCCATGTTTATCTTTTTCTTCTGTAGGATTTTTTTTTCTAAATATCAAGTTATGGCAAAGGAATGCAAGAGTAATATGCAGAAATAAAATTTCACTGGAACAATGGTAAATGGTGTAAAGCAGGCTAACATAATAAAGTATAGGTATAAATACATTTTGTGAATGAAATTCAAATACACTGAGATATACAGAGCTGTCAAAAAATGGACATGCTACAACATAACACTCTTTTCGCCTTTGTTAGTTGCTATCAGTCTAAACACATTTTGTGTCTCAAAGCTGTACCCCACAATCAGCCTTGAAAAGTTTCACTTAAGCCTCTTTGGTCTTATCTAGTAAGCATTTGAAGTAAAAATAGGCACTTAAAAGCCCAAAATGTGAACAGGAAATAATCTATCATTTTCAACAATTAGATTCAAGCTTCCGCATATAACATCTTCTAGCGTAATAGAGAACTTATGGTTGAAACAGCTCAGCATTCTGATTCTGAATCCTTATGTTCCTAGAAAAACAGTGAGAAGAATAAATCAGCACTACGTCTGATGGAAACATGAGTTGTCATAACCTGGGGCTGTCTGTGATCTGGCCTATTATTTATAACAAATAACACAAGGCAAACATTTTGACAAGGTGGTGTCAGTAAGCCAATAGCTGTAAGCAGTCTGGCACTCTGTCAAAGAACACATGCAGAGCCTAAAGACAAACTGGCCAAGAAATGAAAAATGAAATAAGGAAGGACGTTAAACAAGATACAAAGGTGTGCCTTCTCAAGGGGAAAGCACTCAGCTGTGCAAACCACCAGTCTAGTGTAGAACTTGCGTACTTTGAAATGTTAAACGTAATTAGCATATCCAGAAAGATGGGGAAACATTAGCAAACAGTAAAATTCATAAGTATCTAATGATGTGTAACATACCGTAGTATCGAATTCAATTTCTGAACAAGTCTCTCAAAAGGATTTATGAGTCTATGACAGACCAGAAGGGGATTGTTATGGCATCTTTACTGCAATATAGTTGCATGAAATAAATGTGAAACTAGGGTGATTATGTTGTTGTTCAAAGCTAACAATTACTTGAGCTGAATTAGTACATAAAATGATTTCTTACCCTTATCAGACACATTAAAACAAACTGAACAATATGCTAGAACAAGAAGCATTGAATTCATATCTATTCCATTTTAGCTTCATAATATCATCTGTCTCTCTTTCTGTAGATTTTCTTATAATGTAATTCAAACTGTCTGGTATGTATTTGATTAGAGAAAGTCACAGAAAAACATCATTTATGGGTTCTAAAGCCATCATTTATGGATACTGTACCTGAAATACTGAAAACAAATTACATACTGGAAATCCAGAAATGAAGACTATATCAGTAAAAATAAGTAAAACTTTGCTTCACACCAGCAGGCTCATTAGAGTGAGAAGGACTTGTTTTTTGCCCGAGGTAAATTTGAAATGATAATAATGATTACGTCGCCCTAATTTAATTTTTATATGAAAAATTTATTCTGAAAGGACTGACAAAAAAGGTAAACTGAAACAAATCTTTTAGAAACACAGTCTGAATATTTTGCCATGTTAAGGACTACTGTCATCAAAATATAACAAGCCAGAATTTATGTAATTAACACATTCCTTTTTTTATTTTTTTGTGAAAGGGATAAAATGCGAACTCCGAGTATAATAACGTGTAGTTATTTGGTACACTATGGCATAAACCTATTACAATTTGCTGCAATATTCAGTAGCCAAAGGAATGGAAGTTTCTGATTCATAAAACCCCTTCCTACTCATTCCTGCATAATATAGTAAGACACAATGAATAAGCAAGTTATGGAGAAATGCTAATGAGCTTTCTATCATGCTATTTATAAGGCCTATTTAAAAAGTCAAGATTAGCACTCAGAACAGGTGTATACTTAAAAATATTGTGACAAACGCAAACTGACATGGCCCCAGCTGCTTCTGCTGTGCAGTACCATTTCTCTATCAGACTTCTTGCCTTGGTTCTTTGGATTTATAATGTGTAAGTGTGGATGAATGGCACAAAGTACACCTCCAGAACATTCTGTTGTTTGATCTCCATTATTATGATGGTGTAGCCCATGTTTTACAGCTCTGCTTGGTCTCTGTATGCATATATAACATTTACACTTTAAGCATCTTCCTTTGTGGACCTAATATGCTGTCAATGACACGTAGTAGGTTACTCAAGTAACTCATTCATGAATCCCGATGGTGCATTACTTTAAGGTATATCATACCTCAGCAATTCAGCATCATGCCAAATATGCTCAGTCCTACATATGAGAATTGCATCTACAAAGCTGCTTTAGATTGGAATACACCAGTAGATGTACTCAAAAGCCACAAGTGTTTTTAATACTGACTCATGGGAAGGGAGGTGAGAGTAAAGAATGAGTTAGCAAACACAGGCACAAATGTTTTAAATATGATAATTTATGTCACACATTAGGGGGGCAGTCCCAAGCATTAGCAGTGCTCTGAGATGCAGGTGACCACAGAGATGATCTATTAAATTATGAAATGCCTTAGCAGACTCTTTTGAGTTGATATAGACATAAGCAGTTTAAATAATAATATTGGTATACCCTATTATTATTATTATTATTTATTATAAGGTATAGAAGGAAGGAAGGCTGCCCTTTATATGAGCATTATGTTTTCATACCACCGTACTGACAAATTAGGGAAGAGGGGGTGAGAGGCATAACAGTTGCTTTTGTGATACTACATCGGCAGTGCTCACTATGTGTTCTAAGTGGCTAGAAGAAACAGCTGCAATGTGCAACTAACAGTCCCGCCATGCCCAAAGGGACTCACTATTATACAGTCACAAGTTTTTTAGCTTATTTTTCACAAGGAGATCATTCAATGATCTGTGCACATGTGGCAAGCCTTGCTCTACCCTTTTATGATTCCTAGCCTCTGCAATGCCTAATTCAGAGTTAGGCAGCTGTCACAAGACAGGGCTCTTTGTTCGTCTTCATGTCACTGCTCACAACGGATGACTTCTTCAGTCAGTAGAGTATGTTTTTTTTCTCTCTGGGTCCAGATTTGTTTTCATTGTTTTGTCCTCACCTGATTGTATTTTTCTTTTCTGTATAGTGTAAGCTATAAATAGCACTTTGGTTTCAGAAAAGTGTTCACTGTTTAGTAACACTAACACTGCTCTAATTATACATTCTGCTATCCATTGTCATTACTCACCTTTTTGTCCCTTTTGGGTCTACTTATTTTTTGGGGGGAGCCCTTTCCTGTATAGTTTACTTTTTCTGCCAGTGCATAGAAGCTAGCTTTGAAGCCCTTTTTTTACTTGTTTTGTAATTCAAAGTTGTTTTTGGTCCTGTAGCACTTCATACTTTGTTGCCAACAACTGATTAATGTGTTTTCTCATCTGATTACCCTTCAACAACTTTCCCATAAAGTAGATA